>NC_056746.1:1169165766-1169298266 GCF_019279795.1 Protopterus annectens
CATAGATACAAGTTGTGCTTAAATATGGACAGAGATTAATTTTGTTTTGTCTCTAGGGAGCCTGTTCCAGAGTAACGGTATCCTCTTCAAGGTACACCTGTCCCTCCAAACCATTTTATTGATGTTGCAGAAGAGGTTTAGATCCCTAGACCAAGTATTTCTGATGCTATTTACTTGATGTGCAGTAAATCCATCACTATTGGGTCAGAGGATGCCTTGTATGCCAGACATAGGCCACCTCATACCAGTCTGTAGAATACTGACCATAGTGACCAGGCTTTGAGTAGGTTCATGTTTGATATCTTGTTTAAGCCTTGCATCCTAGGAGTTCCAGTTGTTACATGTGTCTGGCCGGATCTATGTCACATGACTGAAAACTCGAAAAATTGAATTTTATTTGAGTGAGACCACAATAAATAATTTTCAAAATACTGAAAACTCATTTGACTGAGTCTCATTATATTGAAAGCTTATAATGCTGAATTTCAAAATACTTAATTTTAAACCATAGACATGCACACTCACAACACCAACTCTTTCCAAAACTTAAAAACTACTTATTTACCCTCTTAACAGAAACTGGACAATATAAAACCAAACTAGGTGGGGCCCTATGCCCCCACACACCCCCAATGCAGGGGGGGACTGCACCCCCCCCAACAATATATGCTAATGCCAGGATTGCGCTATAGTGGTGAAAAGGGCATATACTTTCTACTTACCTTAAAGTACTGTACACACTGCCACTACTGCTGGAAGCACACACAACATCCACCATATTACTTTAGATACTTCCCATAAACATGTAAAGAGACATACCCACATTTAGAAACACTACAACACTACTTTCTACACTACTGTCGGTATTCTGACAGTTGGCACTTTAAGTTACAGTATTTTTGTTTTTTTTTTCACAGGCAAGTCACAGGTAAAGGGAAAAACACATCATGTCTATGGCTTAAACTTCAGTATATGAGACTCAGTCAAATGAGTTTTCAGTATTTTGAAAATTAGGTATTGTGGTCTCAGTCAAATGAAATTCAATATTTTAAGTTTTCAGTCATGTGAAGAAGACCCATCGGGTCAGATACATGCCAAAGGGGTCATTATACCCAAAGGTCACCCTGGAGGACAATGACATCCCTAGATCTAGACACAATCCTTTGCACAATCCCTTTGTATATAAGCTGTGCAATATAGGACTTTCTTACAGCAATGGACACTTGTTGGTCAAAAGTTAGATCACTGTCCACATAAGTTCCCAAATCCCAAACTAGGACATCTCTTAGGGGCATATTGTCAAAGGGTCTATATCATATGTTTGAATGTTGAAAATATTGAATGCTCTAAAGAGCGATAATGCTGGAACTTAAAGTTTTTTATTGAGATTGCAGTACAGTGAAGATCGGAATATTTGCCCTTTCCTCACTGTAGTGTTCATAGGTTCATAGGTAGATACTAGGCTATCTGCCCTAGGGCATTTATAAGCCTAGCCAGAGTGTATTTGGCTTCCGCCTCCCTATTAGATTAGCCTACTGTGCCTCTGTAAAGTAGGTCACAGAAGGTACCCTTTTAAGATTAGTTTACTGTGCCTCTGTCTAGCAGGGACACAGAAGAGATCCCAGGGGTGAATTTGCGATTTCCCATCCACGCGTCCAGGTTTCGCTTGAAGAGGGTCAGCAAGGGGCTATGTCTAACATGAATTGGGATTCTATTCCAGAGTGAGGGGAGCCTCTGGGAAATGAATCTGTCCCTCCAGCATGTCCTATTTATTTTTGTGCTGAGGTTTAGGTCCCTGGAGCGTGTAGCTCTAAGGGACTTGGATTTTTTGAGGTGGAGCATGTCCATTAATTCTGGGTTTGACATGGCTTTGTACATCAGGCATAGATCGCCTCTGAGTAGGTGGTAAGCAACTGAGTAGAGCTGGAGTTTCTTTAGTTGAGCTGCGTAGGACATCTGTCTGTAGCCCATGATCCTCTTGGTGAGGTACTTTTGGGGTCTCTCCAGTTGTTGCAGGTGTCAGGTAAGGTACATCCCAAAGGGGGCATTGTATTCAATTATGGGTCTGATGAGTGATGAGTGGAGGGGCACAATGACCTCTCTTGATCTATATGCGAACCCTTTCGTGATAAGGTGGGCTATATAGAAGGTCTTTGTAATCACTTTGGCAACGGGATTATCAAAGGAGAGATTACTATCTACATTGGTCCCCAAATCTCTAATTTCTTCTGTACTTAATTGATTACCTCCTATGTGGTAATTTGTGGGCACCTTGTTTTTCCCAAAGGGGATGACTATGCACTTTTTAGCATTTAGCTTGAGGCCGTGGCTTTGGCACCAAGCATCCATCTCTGTGAGACCCTTTTGGAGGATGCTTGTGTCAGCTGGAGATTCGATTATGGCCCCCAGTTTGCAGTCCTCTGCGAACTTTGTCAGCCATAATCCCCCCATGTTAGCCTGAACCTCAGAGAAGTATATACCAAACAAGAGAGGTCCCAGAACTGAGCCCTGTGGGACGCCACTTGTAATTGGTTTGGATTCGGATATGGCACATGTGATTCTGATCATGTGGGTTCTATCTCTGAGCCAGTTTGCAACCCATCTTATGATATAGGGGTTGATATTTAAGCTGGTAAGCTTATTTATGATGCCTAAGTGGGGTATTGTGTCGAAGGCTTTTGCGAGGTCCAGGTAGGCTTTGTGGACTACCTTGCCCTCATCTATGGCTTTGGTAACTGTTTCAAAGAAATCAACTAGGTTTAAGAGGTAAGATCTGCCCTTAACAAAGCTGAATTGGGTAGGGTCCAGTGTCTGGAGGCTCTCAATGTCTTTCTTTATGAGTTCCATGATAATACACTCCATAGCTTTACAGTCAGGCTTATGGGGCGATAGTTTCCGGGGTCCGTTGTGGCACCACCTTTCTGGATTCTTTGGGTACATATCCTGTAGTAAGGCTAAGTTTGAACAGTGACTTAAAGTGAGGGTTCGGTTCTTCTTGGAGCTCGTGTAAGACACAGCCTGGGACACCGTCCGGTCCCATAGATGCTGTGTTTTTTGCTTTGGAGAGGGCAGCTTTCACCTGTGCATCTGTGATGTCAGGGAGGTTACATTCAGTTGGGATAGGCATTTGCTCCTTTGGGGGAAGGGGGAGAAGTTTGTGCTGAATCTGTCTGCCAGGATGTTGGCTATGTCTGTAGGTTCGGTATATTTTGTACCGTTATGCAACAATTCAGAGCATATCTGGGAGTTTCTGCCCATGTTCCTGACATAACTAAAGAAGGCCTTGTGATTATCTTTAGTGTCTAGGGCAATTTTTCTTTTGAAACTGGCCTTTGATGATTTTGAGGGATCGAAGTTTCTTGCTAATACTGATCAGAGATGCCTTCCCTTTTTTGGATTTTGCTCTGTCATGTAGTAGCTTCCTCCTTCTGTTGTATAGCTTACTTATGGCCGGGGTCCACCAGACTGGTCTCCTGTTTTTGGAGGAGTGAGTCTTGGTTTTATTTGAGATAGCATGATCCATGCATTCCTGCAGGTGCTCATAGAATGCATTTGTAAAGGATTCTGCGGATTGGGCTGTATTATCCTCTGGCCCAGGGGCTTTGAAGGATTCCACCTCAGTCTTGAAGTGCAAAGTTGGCTTTTGAGAAATTCTTTACAGTGATTTCCTTGGCTGGGGGTGGGGACGGGATATGGATGTCCAGGGAAATTTGTTTATGGTCTGATCTTACCAATGAGGGGTTTACCTCTGGTGTGGAACATAGAGTCCCCATGTTGGTGATGACCAGGTCCAATATGTTGTTCCCTCTTGTGGGAGTGGTGACCAGTTGTTCCATTGCATTAGAGTTTATAAATTCAAGGAACCATTGGGCGAGGGTGTTTGGGCTTGAGTAGTTTTCCCAGTCAATGTTTGAGTAGTTAAAGTCACCCAATAACATAGTGTTTGGAGAGACCTTCATATTCTCCAGTGTTCTCAGGAATGCCAAGTGGGGTTCCTGTAATAGGGAGGGTGTTCTGTAGTGGGCTACAAACTGAAAGGCAGTTTTGCCCGCTGTTAGTTGCACATGGATGGTTTCCAATGCTTCGTGCAGTGCCACTAACCTGGAGGTGTAGGTATCTTTGATGAATATAGATAAACTCCCCCTCCTTTTGTGCTTTGGTCCGAGTTTTGGGGCCGAAATGCATGGTATGAGTTATAACCTGGTAGTGCTGGAGTGCTCTCAGGAGCCTTGAACCAGGTTTCTGTTACTGCACAGACATCGATTTTCTCCATACTGAGGAGAGCCTCGAGTGCATGCATCTTGAGGTTTAGACTTCTGGCATTGAGTAGCATTACCTTTAGTTTTTTTATCCTTGGGTTGTCTATGGAGATGGGTTTGTCCTTTGAGCCTTGCCTAAAAAAAGGCACTATGGGGGTGGCAAGAGCCTTGGCCAGTATATAAAAGCCTAAGGGTGACAGGTGCAAGCCGTCCCTAGAGAAGCAACGTGGCTTGTCGAGCATGTCATCCCAGGCTGACAGACACTGGATCCCCTTTGAATGACACCAATACTTTAGCCAATTGTTGAAACTGATCATTTTGTCTTTATACTATGGCATCATTCTTGTGGCATCATTCTTGGTGAGGGCAAGATGCTACTCAAGGTCAGGGTCATACCAGCCTGGGCTACATGGTCAGAGAGCTCCTCTATGTCTCTTTTCATGTAGTCCAGGGAGGTACGTCTCAGGTCATTCACACCAGCATGGACAATGACGGAGTCATACTTGTACTTGCTTTGGAGTGGCCTGAATGCTTGCATTATTTGGCGGATCCTGGCACCCGACAGGCAGCTTACAGTGACCTTCTCCTTGTTCAGGCTGGTGAGTGGGACGTCAGTGTGCCGGACAATAGTCCCCTATAACAAGTGTATTTGGTGTGTTGTTTGGCCTTAAGGGCTGTGACTGTGAGGCACACTGATTTTGTGAGATATGTGATTCATGGGTATTGTTGAGGGGTGGCTGTTGCTTGGATATCTGCTTAGGAGGTCTTTGCTGTTTAGGCAGATTTTGATTTAGAGCCTCCGAGTATGTTTTTGTGCACTGCTCAGTGCGCAAAACCGCGCAAAAAGAGAGTTGTAGGGTTTTAAGAGGGAGAGATCAAGGAGTTTAGAATTGACCCAAAATGGCCAATAAAATTACAGCTTCTAAGTAATAACCACTCCTCCAGGGACAGGCAGGCTGTTCAGTGTTAACCACTCTCACTGGTGAACACAGAGACTTCCCTTTAGCCCAAGCAAGCACTGGCCTTCTAGAAACTTCCAAACAGTTCAGAACAGCAAATCTGTAACTGAACTTTCTTAACTTTCAGAAAGTGGGAAAAAAGCAAGATTTTTTGTTTTTTTTTTTCTTTTTGTTGTAGTTTTACGGTAGCAGAGATACACAAGCAGCAAAATAATCATAACAGTGCAATAAATGACCCCACACTTGAGTGCTAGGCCAAAATCAGGTAAAATGCAGTTTTTTAGAGAAATAAACGATTTTAAATTAAGTGCAACACAGGAAATGCAGTAAACAGGCTCTAGATGTGTTCCAAGTACTGTTACTGTTACAGATATAAACTTTAGCAAGCCAGAAAATGCCAAAAAGTAGGTGGCAAAGCAGTAAAACTTAACAAAAAATCAGAAGAAAATACTTAAAATCACAAAAGTGGCTCCTTTTCTTCTCTCAGTGTTTTCTCCCCTTGGTAGGTGCTTCAGCAACAACTAGCAAGCCTGAAAAGACACCAAAACCATGAGGCAGCCGGGTTTTAAGAGAGACAGATCAAGGAGTTTAGAATTGACTCAAAATGGCCAATAAAACTACAACTTCTCGGAGTTGGACTATATATTTAGCGGGGGGGGGGGCACAGCCTCCCCAGTAAGGAGTTCGAGTTCCGGTATTTTTGCTCTTTAGAGCATTTGACATTTTCAACATTCAAACATATAATATAGACCCATTGTCAAAGTGGTAGTCTTGACATAATTTGGGGATAATTAACTAGACAATAAAAAAGGTGATGGCATGAAATTTGGCTTAAGGATACAAGAACAAGAGCTGTGACTCCTGTATTACTCACTAGTGACAAAAATATGTAGGAGCAATGAGGTAGTCAGTAGCAAGTGGCAAATTTAAATCAAATCTTTTTATCCAGTAGGCTGCTGTGGCCTCTAACTAGTAAAAACAATGAACAAGTAATAAAAGTGCATCACAATGGTAACCCTGTACTCTCTAGTGCAGCACTGTAGAGCACAAATTTGAAATGTGGTAACAAGCAGAAATGCAACACCAACAATAACTAAAGATTAATTAGTAACAGAGATAAGCTAATTTGTTTTTATATACCTAGTATCAGTAACATTCAACACTGCAGTGTTATCTTGGATATTGCCAGTATTGAGCAATAGTATGAAAGTAACAAGGTATAATACTGCAATATTTAAACGTAACACTATAGCCAGCAAAACTAAAGAGAACAATAGTACAAAGACATGATAGTACATACAATGTTATTTACACTCAATAACACAACAATCAGCAGAACAAAGCTGCTAATTTCAGCAATGTGTGAAGAAGTTTACCCAGTATGTTAATAAGCATATAAACTGACAGTGATTTCACTGTCTTTACTAAGGTAGCAGAAAAAATCAGTCACTGTAGTGCAACTAAGCTGTGGCAGAGAAGGCACTAAAATTAATATCGTATACATCAAGGATGAAGAGGTTACCTGTTGTAGAAAAGGCTGTTTTGTTGGAGACCTACTACGATGAAAACTGGGTGCAGTCCTGCACCAAACTGGATTTTAAAGTCTTAAGGCTCCATTCCTGCAGAAGCTAGCCAATCAGTATGAAGCCAATGCCTTTGCAGAAACTGGCCAATCAAAAAAAAAACACTGCAGTCCTTCACTGGAGCCCTAGCTCAGGCAGCTGTCACATGAAAGCCTCTTAGCAAATGGCTGGATTAAAGCAGACTTGGTCAGAGAAAGCTGATCAAGCCCTTGTAATACACTGAACCAGCAGGAACCCAAATGGAAAAGGACTTTATAGTTTTCTCCTCCACTACTGCAGTCTTCTTGTCTTCAGAATAGCTCAGTACTAAAGAGCATGAAATTGAGCAAGCCTCCTGGAATTTAAAGTCTGCTAGGCTTCTTCCCAGCAGAAGCTGACCAATCAGAATGCAGATAGTAATCCAAGAAAATACGGCTAGTCAAAAAGCAATCGGTTCAATTGTTCACTGGAACCCAAGCTCAAGGGGGTCTGCTTCACTGTACTGAAAGTGCAGATAACCGAATTTTAAAATGGAGAGAGCACATTACCGAAGCAGCAGAACAATGAAACTTCAGATTACCAAACGTCAAAATAATGAAAAACTAACATTGGAAGTTACTCACCACTCCCGACACCCTACACACTACTGTAAAAGTAAACATAACAGCACCTTCACTTGTTTCTAAAAAGAAGTACCACCTAAAAACTCCTCAGTGTGTACAGCATAACTTCCTGTTAATAACACTATACTTTAAAGGGACACAAATCTATTTCTCTAAACATTCCACCGTTGCTACACCTTTAAAAATTTCAATGACATCATCTATACAGTGCAAACACATAATCTAAATAGAAAGCTGTACATTTTTTTAAGTTTTTGCAGGGGGGACAAGCACTCCTTTACCCCCCACACCCCCAGCAAATTATATATACCAACTCTGAGATCACACCACATTGGTGAAAAGTGTAAATTTCCCGATCCTCACTGTACAGCAATCTGCATTCAGAAGCTCCAAGTTCTGTGTAACATCCACAGCTGATAGTCCTTTTGATAAAAAGTACTGAAGCTGTTGTATACGTTGTTGGGAGTGGTGAGTAACATCCAATATTAGTTTTTCATTGTTTTGACTTTAAGTAATATCAGCTTTCATTGTTCTGCTGTTTCGTACTCTTGACTCGCCATTTTAAAATTCGGATACCTGTACTTTCGGTACAGTGAAGTAGACCCACTCAAGGAACTGTTACATGGAAGACTCTGCTCTCACCAAAAGCTGAAACACTGCAGACCAAGTCCTAGGAAGTCAATGACAACTTTGTAGTACATTGTAAAAGCAGGAACCAGATGGAAAAGAGGCCTGCAATCTTCTCCTCCTTCTCTGAAATGCATTAGACATTTTAACCTTCCTGCTATTGCTGAAAACAGCTCCACTGGCCAGTTTGTGAGCTGGTATGCATGCCTTTTTTGAAGCACAAATTGTCAGTGTTTGTTTCTTCTGGACAAAAAAAGGAAACTTATAGTTTCTTCTGGAGACCCATGCCAGTAGCTAGTCATGAGACCTGATGACTGTTAACAGTCCTTTGCCTAAACTTGTTCCACAGATCTGTACATGGGGTCCAAGAAAATAAATCCATAAGACTTGTGTAGCTTGATATATTCAAGGCAATAATGCATTTTTTGGTAACTAGGGTTGAGTTTGTCAGGAGCAGCAAAATGGTTGGATGGTCACTGTACACCAGTGACTAACTCTTCAGTGTTGCGATAGACAGTTTTAGATTTTAGAACACTGCAATTAAGTGGTCATGTAAGAATTACAGTGGGATATGAGACCAGTGCTACCAGTAGTAATGGTACAGTCCTGGCCTTAGATTCTCGCAGGTGAGAAATTGCCTGCACGTATAGAGAAGTCCCACTTGTTTTCATCAGTTTTACATAGAGTTGTATTTGTATGATGAATGAAGACCTGGGGTTAAGTACTACACCCTAAATGCTTAAATGCCTTCATTACTTGCCCTTTTTGGAAGGAAGCATGTTTCCCCAAAGTAGCTTCCAGTAAGAAACTACAAGTTTAGTCTAAATACTGCTGAATGCAAGACCGTTATTCATCCAGTACTAGTGAACAGGCTTGATACCCAGAATAGGTGTTGCAGCAATCTCTCGCAGAGTGTGTTAGCATAGATTCAGCTACATACTGCCAGAGCCTTTTGGTTCTGTCAGGCAGTTTTGTCTTATTGCTGAAGACTGAGAATAAGAAGGAACATTGTACCAAGCCTTGAGGGACACAAGTAGAAACAGGTCTGTCTCCAGACAGTCAAAAATTCCACTAGAAATTTTGAGATTTTCCCTTGCAGGTATTAAAAACATCATAGCTGGGGAACTGTAAAGTACAGTTGTGTACACTTACCATAAATGTAGATGTTCGAGTGTCTTCACTGTTGCAGTCATGACTGTAGGGTTCTCCCCTGCCAGCAGGCAGTCCTCGGTCGGCCAGAATCCCAAAGTCTGGGTCCGGTGTCGGCTGTTCAGCCATGCTCCCTGATGTCAGAGCGCCAGAAGTACAAAGCTGACAGCCGACGCCATGTTCTCCAGTTTTTCTTGCCCCAGATGTCAGGAGTCCCAAAATGAATAAGGTCCCATACTCTTTGCAAATACACCTCAGAAGAATGGTGAAAAAAGGAACCACACAAAAGTAAAAATAAGAGGGGACAGGAGGGAGGAATTCCAGACTGCAACAGTGAAGACACTCAAACATCTACATTTATGGTAAGTGTACACAACTGTACTATGTTCATCATGTTTCACTGTTGCAGTCATGACTGTAGGGTAGAATCCCAAAGCAGAATGAAAGGGAGGTGGTCATAAAGTAGAAGGGGCGGCTAAAAGGCCCTGCAAGACTGCAGAAGCAAAGCCTGCCCTTGACTTAGAGTAGAGAGGTAGATTGTAGATTGTGCTTTGAAAAAGTATGCACTGAACTCCAAGTTGCAGCTTCCAAAATGTCTTTGGTAGGAAGTCCCCTGAGGAAGGCAGCTGAAGTGGCAGCAGCTCTGTTGGAATGAGTCCTTATACTCCCTGGGATTTGCTTTCCATGGTGTGAATAGCAAAATCTGATTCCATGAGCAATCCATTTAGAAATGGTCTGTTATGAAATGGCCTTACCTTGGGAACTTGAAGCATAAGAAACAAACAATTGCTCTGATTTCCTGATGTCCTTGGTTCTGTCCAGGTAAAAACGTAGTTGTCTGTGTACATCCAAGGAATGTAAGATCCTTTCCCCTTTATTTTGAGGAGTGGGGAAAAAAGTTGGTAAGTGAATAGTTTGATTTAAAGCCACTTTGGAAACCACCTTAGGCATGAAAGTAGGATTAGTCCTTAAAGACACCCTGTCTTGATGAAAAATAATATAAGGTTCCACAGCCATAAGAGCTTGCAACTCTGAAACTCTCCTGGCAGAGGTCAGAGCTAACAGGATGGCTATTTTCCCAGATAAAAACTTGATGTCAGAAGTGGCAGCAGGCTCAAAAGGAGGTAAGGTGAGCTTTTCCAAAACATAGTTGAGATCCCAAGCAGGAATGGGAGGAGATCTAGGGGGCCTTAAGTTCTTAGCTCCTCTGAGAAACTGTCTCATGAGCTGGTGGGAAAAGATGGGAGGGTCTGTATTATAATGAGCAGAAATAGCAGAAGCATGTATCTTAATGGAAGAGAAAGAGAGACCCTTATGTAAGAGGTCTGTCAGGTAAAGTAAAATCAAAGGAATGTTAGGAAGAAGAGGATCAGAATCCTGAGCCTGCATCCAGGAACAAAATCTTTTCCATTTTCCTGTGCTAGGACATCTGGCTTCTAAAATGGCATCCATAACCTGCTTGGGGTAGGAGAGAATGAATCAAAGACCCTGGATTAACCAGGCTACCAGGCTAAGAGTTCTGACATGGGAGTGTAGAACCTGACCCTGGTGTTGGGACAGAAAGTTCGGAGTCTGTGGTAAAATCCAAGGGGGCTCCAGACCAAGGTTTTTCAGAGTTGGGTACCAAAGCTGTCGAGGCCAATTTGGGGCCAGCAAGATTATCATCTTAGGCTTGTCCTGTTTGATCTTTAATAATACCCGTGGAAGAAGAGGAAGAGGTGGAAAGGCATATCCCGAGAGGCTTCTCCAACTGAATGATAGTGCATCCACTTTCCAAGCTTGTTTGTGGAAAGTCCTGGTGCAAAAAGTCTGTAGTTGATGATTGAGGTGGGATGCAAAGAGGTCTGTGTGAGGACATCCCCAGACTGCTGTTATCATCTTGAATATTTCGGTGTCCAGCATTCACTCGTGTGGGTCCGAAAGGTTTCTGCTCAGACTGTCTGCCAGGAAGTTTTGCTTCCCTGGTAGAAACTGAGCTTGAAGGTCCAGATTGCAAGCTAGAGCTGTGTTCCACAGATCCATGGCTAGTCTGCAAAGGGGGTAGGAATGAGATCCCCCTTGCTTGTTTATGTACCACATAACTGTGGTGTTGTCTGTCCGTATCAGTAGTTGTCCTGGTTGTAGAAGATTCCTGAAGGCCAATAGTGCTTTCTGAACGGCTAACATTTCCTTTAAATTGAAATGCAGGTGCTTCTGATCCTTTGTCCAAAGGCCCTGCAGACAGTTGCCCTGAAAATGGGCTCCACATGCATAATCTGAGGCATCCGTGGTTAGTAACTGAGTGGCAGGAGGCAGACAGAAGGGTTTTCCTTTGTTTAGAGTACATGCCTTGGACCACCAAAGGAATTCCTTTTGAAGGCAAGGCAGGATGGAGATCATTATGTCTAAACTGTGGCAATGCTGAGACCATACACTTTTTAGGTACCACTGTATTTTCCTCATATGTAGTCTTGCATATGGTACAAGAAGGATGCAGGAGGCCATGTAACCCAAAGCCTGCAGGAATCTCCTTGCAGATAGCCGAGTTAAAGTTTCCAAGGTTTTGAAAGTTGAAGCCAGCTGTAACTGTTTTTCGTATGTCAGAAATGCCATCTGAGTTGATGTGTTTAGAGAAGCGCCGAGAAAAATTATCTGTTGTGAGGGTGGCAAATTTGACTTTTTTATGTTTACAGTGAATCCCAGGAACTTGAGAAGATTCTGAACAAACTGTAGATGCTGAAGTAAGACATCCTTGCTGTCTGCCTGAATAAGACAGTCGTCCAGATAAGGGTAAATTTGAATTCCCTTGAGTCTGCAATATGCTACTACTGGAGCCAGGCATTTGGTGAAGACCCTGGGCTCAGTAGACGATCCAAAGGGCAGTGCAGAGAATTGAAAGTGCCTCGATCCGGCCTTGAACCTGAGGTATTTTCTGCGTTCCTGCCTGATGGGAATGTGTAAATATGCCTCCTTTAAATCCAAAGTTACCATCCATGCATTTTTGGTCAGCATTGGAAGTAGCTGCTGTAGAGTAAGCATCTTGAATTTTGGTATCTCTAGAAAAGTGTTCAAGACTGACAGATCCAGAATGGGTCTCCATTAATTTTGCTTCCTGGGGACTAGAAAGAGCCTTGAGTAAAAACCTTGTCCCATCTGTGAAAGTGGAACTAGTTCTATGGCTTTCATAGCCAAGAGAGCTTCCACCTGGTTTAAGGCCTCTGTCCATTGATGTTTTGGAAGATCTGGCCATCCGCTTGGCCTTGGTAGGGTATGAAAATGGAATTTGTAACCTCTTGAAACCACATCCAGAACCCACTTGTCTTGGGTTATACAAGTCCAATTTAGGTGAAAAAGAGAAAGTTTTCCTCTGAGAGGGGCTTCTAGGCAAGAAGTTCCTGCAGCCCAACAGAGGGAGTCATTGAGTCTATTTCCTATGAGCTTGCAACCTGTCCTCTCCTCCCCTAGGGGTGGAAGCAGTCCACTGCCTTGGTCTGTAAGAGGCTTGTGTTTGAGGCCTTCCTCGGGAGCATCTGTATCTACCCCTCTGAGGCCTGTCTGAATTGGGAAAGGACCAATTTTTTGTAGGCCATTTCCTACTAAATCTGGGTGGCTGTACTTGTAAGAAATCTTTAACTGTTTGCATGGATTTTGCCTTGTCCTCCATCTTTTTAATCACCTCTTCAGCTTTAGATCCAAACAAAACATTATGCTGAACAGGAGCATCCAATAATTTAGCTTTTACTTGATCTGGCAAATTTTGTTCCTTTAACCATGCATGCCTTCTAATTACTGTGCCAGAGGCAGCAGCCCTACAAGAAGCCTCCAAGGCATCAAATCCACAGTGTAAACCATGCTTCCCAACTTGTTCAGTGGCATGCATTAAGTCATGTAATTCCTTATCTGCACAGGCGGAAATGGAAGCTAGCTTTTGTTTTAAAACAGACAGGAGAAATTGCTGGTATTTCAGCATATGAAACTGACAGTTTAAAGCCCTAATAGATAAAGTAGCAGAAGTGTACACTTTTTTGTCCCATTTTTCTAAAGATTTGGAATCCTTCTCAGTGGGAATGGGGTTTTTAGCAGAAGCAGCCTTAACTCCCTTAGGGCCCTGAGAAATGGTTTTGGGGTCAGCAGAAGGGTTCTTGTATAAAAACTAGTGGGAATCAGGAACCCTGTAATATCTGTCAGGTTTAACAGGAGCTGGAGGAAAAGATTCAGGGGTTAAGTTAGCCTCCGAAAAAGCATCATCCACAATATCCAAAATAGGAGGAATAGCCAGGGGTCTATGTTGGGGAAGAAGAAGAAAATCCCTTAGTCTTTTCTTAGATTCCAAATACTCCTGTCCTTCCCAGTGAAAATGTTCCCTCATTTCATGCAAAGTTTCCCCAAAAGAGAAATCCTCAGGGGGAGAAGCTGAAGGAATGGATTCCTCAGCATCAGAATCATCATAAGGAGGGAAATAATATTCCTGGTCAGAAGAAGAAACTGAAGAAACAGAAGCCTGATCAGAGGAGTCATAATAAACTTCCTGCCTTGGCCTCTTATCTGGAGGGGGATGTGAACCCCTAATCATAGTAAGCAAGTCCTCTGCCATCTTAAGTAACTGTTTCTGTGACTTGGGAGCCAGATCAGAAGAGGCCTGTGTTGCATTCTTTGATTTGGAAGGAGTCTTTGCCTTTGTCTTTGGCTTTGCCTTTATTAGAAGCTGAGTAGGCCTGAAAACCCCTTCGGAAGCCTGTACCTGCACAGCGGCTCCAGACCCATCCGAAGGAGCATTGTCCGAAGGTCCTGCAACAGAAATATTCAAAGGCCTAGTTGGCTCCTCGTGGGAGTCTGTTTCGGCCATCGGTTCCAAAATGGCTGACTACAGGGGCTGCAAAAGCGCCTCACTGACGACGGCCGAACCTGAAGCTGGCTCTTCTTGTACGATATCGTCTGATTTCGACCTCGGAGGCCCGTCTTTGTCCTTGTGTCGTTTGTGAACTCCGGTAGCCTGAACCGTATCCGACAACATTTTGTAATTAAAACGCCTACCGAAGTAATGAAATACAAAATTGTACCTTCGTTTAATTGTACGTTGATTGAATCTAGCACAAAACCGACAACTAGCTACATCGTGGTCAGGGCCTAAGCAAGGAATACAGTAAGAATGAAAATCCTTATGAGGTATTTGCTTCCAACATGAAATACAATTATTAACTTTTTCTGACATCGGACTGGAGCAAGAAAAAAGTTTTCCCAATGGGGTACTTGGCTTTGAGTAGGAGAAGAAAGTCTTCAGACTGAAGTTTGTTCAGAAAAAATTGTCAGGAGTCAGCCGACCGGCACTTGCGAACTGCTATCACCGCACGGCAAGAAAGACTGGGGAACATGGCGTCGGCTGTCAGCTTTGTACTCCTGGCACTCTGACGTCAGGGAGCATGGCTGAACAGCCGATGCCAGACCCAGACTTTGGGATTCTGGCTGACCAAGGACTGCCTGCCAGCAGGGGAGAACCCTACAGTCATGACTGCAACAGTGAAACACGATGAACATCCAAACTTTCACTATGTGTGAAACAGCAGCGAGACGCATGCCACCAAACTCTTTTGCCACTTGTATGATTACCACTGTCCACATTACTGTTAACTACATTACTATTAACTAAGTTTGCGTTCATTATTAAGTCTGTTTCTGCAGTAAGCCCTTTTCAAAAGCCATGCTGTATGCCAGGAGGTACCACATAACCATTCAAGACATTAGTTACTGGATCTTATCAAAGTACTGGATATGGACGTGGGTCTGTTGTTCCCAGTGTTGTCCATGGTACCCACAATTCTTTGTGGATATACACAATATGTTCTTTCTTTTTTGTTAAAACCCCACTTTCAAAGAGGATCAGTATCTGTGACACCAACAAGGGTTGAAGTAGCTGCAGCAAGTGGTTATGGATATTTAGGACAAGTCTGTAAGGCCTGTGTGAGATCTCAAGCTTGCTTTTCAGGAACAGGCAATATAATTTTAGTCCTGATATTAACTTAACAGCCTAGATTCTGTCATTGTATTGACTGACCCAATTATTCCTAATCAAAAGAGCAAGGCTAAGTAGGGATGCTTAAGGAATATATCTTTGAGGACCTCTACAATGGCTGTAAGGAGAGAGTAGCATCTTACATCTTTTTTTCTGGAATAGAAGAAGTAGAAAATTAATTTTTTCTTCAAGAATGGATTTTTTTACTTGTCAAAAGTTTAATACTATTAATATTTTTTCATCAGCATGCAGGAGATGCCATTTAGCAGACACCCCAATCTTCTGCATTCATGGAAATCAGTCAGAGTTTCCATTACTTTGGATGTGAGACACGGCTGCCCTTATATGGTATTTATGTTATCATCCATAAATCATTAAAATCTTAGATTCAAATATTTAGATCTGCAGAGTACATTTTCATACACTTTACACCACAGTACATGAATGGAAAGCTTATACTAATGAATGAGATATAGTCATGGTCTTTCTTTACATTATTTCTCCAGGAAAGGAAAGTTGCATCACAGCCTTAAAGGAAAACACCTTCAAACTCAATATTCTAGCTTTGTTTTCTGAGCTATTTTAATGACTCAAAAATCACTCAAAGTACTTTTTTTACAATTTTAATGTGTTTCATTCAAAATGGTGGATGATGGGGCCTGCCTTGGTAACGTGATTGTGTTTTCTTGCTTTCATTCCTTTTTCCAGAATACATTTCAAGTCCTCTTTATATGAGTCATGCTAGACATAAGAAAGTGGTGGTGTTTTTCTCATGCCATTAAAATAGAATGGCAGGACTGTGAAGCACTGTCATCTAAACACATATTTTGTAATAGAGCTACTTTCATGTTTCCCTGACTGAGCCTCATTTATGTATCTATCAGAGCTTGTTCTATGCTATAAATAGCTGTTAGATACTTCCAGCAAAAGAAAGTATTTTAATAGCAGGCTGTTGTGAAGGGATTTTTTTGTAGTTTTAAAAGAACTGACAGACCTTCCCCCACACTCTGATGCTGAGGTGTGAAAACTCGCACTGCAGTAAATGATCCTTGCTGTACATTTATAGGTGAGAAGTAGTAGGACTCCAAACCAAGTCTGTCTGCTACTTCCTAATGTCTTCAGTGGGAAGTTTTTTTTCTGCCTCATGAATGATGCAGAATTAAAATGTGGTCTGCTAGTTCCTTAATTAATTCTGTTATGTTCACCCCCTTTTGTCTATTTCATATTTATGTATATTTTGGTAACCAGGACAATGAACTGGTACCAGGACCCTTTTCAGCCACAACTCGAGCTACATTAGCAAAGATAATAAGTAGTAAATGCACTTAGCAATACAAAGAAAAAAATGCTGACATAAAGACACTGACAAAGATTGCATATGCAACACATAGCCAATGTGTGACAGTGAATAAGTAAATCATTAAGCAACATTTCATTTACTACAATGTATACATTAATAATGCTTAACACTAGTAAGTTAAGTTTATTATAAATAACGAATTGTATACACCCATATTGCGCAAACACATGTATGTGTGTGTGTGTGTGATGGAGAATTAGATTATATGCCTGTGTGTACTTCGTGTCCTTTAAAGAAAAACTAATCAAAATAGTATGTGTCTACACATGCACACACACACAAATATATTGTGTGTGTGTGTGTGTGTGTGTGTGTGTGTGTGTGTGTGTGTGTGTGTGTGTGCGCATTTAAACACAGTTAAGTACTTCTGATTTCCTTTCCTTAATGTTTTAATGCAAGAACACATAGTAAACATATGTTAAAGTAAATTCAGTGGTATATTATGTTTGCCATCAATGGTCACATTTCCTTTGTGGACTACAAAATACTCATGCACTATAACAATGTAAGGACTGACTCAAAGTTAGTGGGAATCTCTTACCATGGATCTGTGTGTACCAGATATGCATCCCCCTCTGGGAGGATGTCACAAAAAAGCATAAAAAACCTTTTTTATGAATATTATCAGTGCACCCAGTTGATAGGGTTGCCACTTGTCTCCCCTTCTGCAGTTCTGTCCTGTGTGGTGGGGGGATGCTTTAAAAATGGTAAATGTATTGATACTTTACAAGAAAAAATATTTTCTGATTTTTCTCTAGATGTCACAGAAATCTTTGATACTACATTTAAGTTATCTTAACTTATAAACTTTTATAAATAACCAGTATTTAAGGCTTAGCATTTCAATACTGTGATGTTGCTTATGTAAATTTGTCAGAAGAGGTGACAGATCCCTTTAAACCCCTGATTGATCTAATTGCTTTGTTTGGCTATGAAAGAGAAGTGTTAAGTTCTCCTGTCTGCAGTAAAAACAATAGAAAACAGTTTCCTGGCTTTCTGTCTTTTTTTTTTTTTTTTTTCATATTAGCTACTGTGTCTTTGACATTTGCAGGATTAATTGCCCATCTAAGACTGACAGCAGTACCTGACAAGGTAAACTACAGATTTAACTGTATCTATGATATGTCATAAAGACGGAGACAAATTCCTCTCCAAAGTATGTGAGGATTTGAGCTTAAAAAAGGAGATGGGCTTTTCCTTCCTTTGATTCCAATGCAAGGAAATAAAAGTTTTAAAAAGAACAAGCAGGTTTCTGTTACCAACACAATACTGGAACCATATTGTAGGGAGAAAAGAAACCTAAGGATTGATTTAAACTGTAGGGGAAAGTGGAGTTTTCCTTTAAGTGCAGGTGACCTTATATGTACATGCTTTATACATCTGTTTAATAACTAGGAAGAATTTTAGCAAGAGAGCCCCAGACAAAAAAAAAGAGCTTTCCACAGTAGGAAATAAGTTGACAGCTATAGACAAGGCATTCTTAATTTCAGGTTCTACCTGCAGATGTGTTTTGCTACAGCTAACCATATAGTGAAATGTTGGGTCATTACTGATTAAATATCTCAGATAACTGCTGTAGTCTAAGAGGTGAACATGCATGCTACAAAGAGTGTGTGTGTACATATACAGAAGTGGCATTTTGGTACTGATGTGGTGTATATAAACATTCCTTTGACTGTATCTAAAGTAGAGAATGAAATGGTCACTGAAATTTTTGAGTTACTGTTTTAGAAAAGAGTATAAAAGACAGATAATTTAACCAACGGACCTTTACATCCACTTTTGTATGTATTGTGTATACATGTGTGGATTTAGTAGGGCATTAACATAGAATGTCAAAGAGAATTAACAAAAATTGTAGCCTATGCGGATGATTTTGTGCATGTAGGTTAACATCAACATGACATCTTGAGAGTGTGTGTGTGTGTGTGTGTGTGTGTGTGTGTGTGTGTGTGTGTGTGTGTGTGTGTGTGTGTGTGTGTGTGTGTGTGTTTATACGTGGTGAATGAGACAAAAAGTGAGATATGTGAAAGCTTTAGAATGGACAAGGCTGTACCAGAAGGGATGAAGTCTAATCATGATAAGGGAATTTTGTTTTTGCTTTTTGTTCAGGGATCTTTTGTAACATAACTAGAAAGATAGTTCAGTGATGGGCTATGCATCAAGTGGAAAAAAAGAATAGAACGTTTTAAATTTGGATGAAAATATGGTTCAGCAGTACACAAGAAAGAAGGGATTGAGTTTTTTTTTTTTGGTTTCAATTTTTTTGTATGCGGAAAGTATTCTTATATATGCTTAACATTTGGCAGTGAGGGGGTTTTATGGCACTGTGAGGACTGAGACTAAATCCAATGAAGTAGAGTATGGGATACAATTCGGTGGGTAGGGTATGATGAATTCAGTAGTGTTTTCCTTTCCTGCTTTACTTAGTAAATCAGTTTACAAGTTTGAAGAGGTGTTTCAAGGTGTAGGTGAGATTCAGTGAGCTGACAGAAGATGAAGGTGGCATGAGTATAAAACTGGGGTGTTGTGGGCTGATAATTTAAGTTAGTTATCCTAGTGTAATGCCAGCTTGTATAGCAGCATTATACTGGAGCAACTCACACTGAAAGTAAGGCTGAAAACTATGGTCAGGCTATTAAGCAGCACAGCTTGGCCTTCACTGATAGGGTGAATTGCACAAGTCAGAGCCATGCACAGATGCATGGGCATGGATCATATTAACATAGGTTTTGCAGGACTATGAGTTACTCAGCTGCTTGTCTGAGTGTTCTACCAGCCTGTACAAACAGGTATTCCCCCTACATTACAACAGATATGGCCCATGCCCCATAAATACATTCATCGAAACATACAGAGTTGCACAGTCACAACGCCAGCACACTGGGCCACCCACAATCTATCCATCCATGCCAGCCACAGATCACTTTGGGCAGTGGGTATCAAACATATAGTGTCACACAAATGCGTACTCGTTCTCATAACAGGCACTCAGTTGCATCCATGTCAAACCGGTGATGTTAGTTTCACCAAATGTAAAATTTGTGAGTGCTGTTCAACAAAACTAACTTTGCCAAAAGTGGAGTTTGCCTTTTTTCTCCATTGTTGTGCGACCTTGGACTTGGTATATATGAGTTTGGGGGTTATCCACCCACATGGAGGGTGCAGGATGGCTCCCCCCCTCCAAAAAACATGCTTTCTTCATTCACTGAAGGTATTCTGGCAAGAAGTTGTCAAGCTTTTTGCTGTTGGTAAAACTATCTTAGGAGAGTTGACATCATTCCCTCACCTAGGTACTGACAATATGGATGTAATTAGGTGTGCCATCTCTTGCAATGTAGAAAACTGGACTGAAGCTATGCCCACTGCACTACCCATAACTCCTTCCAGGCCCAACCCATCTCTACCCACATCCACACCCATTTTATGATGTAAATGCATACGTCATTAGAGTGGAATGTCCCTTTTAGTACATCTTAAGCACCTAATCTACATGCTTTACTCTTTTTTGTTGCTGTTGTAGAGTATCTTGGACTCCACCACATAATTTTTGCGATGCTTTTTGTTAAAAAAAAAAAAAAAAAGACAGTTTTCTTTTTAACAAACTCCAGCATTCTGTCCACTCTTCTAAACAGAATACTGGAGATTGTATAGTGTTTTCTGGACTACCGAAGAATCATTCTGACTTCCAGATAATCCGGAAAAATACCAGATAGGTGACAAGCCTAGATTTAACATACACACTCACACACACACTCAAACTACACTATTTGTCTAGATCAGCAATCTGAGCAGTGTACTGCTGCTGTGTTATACTCTGCTCGTATTCTTCTATTCAAATACATAGGTTTGCCTGGCTAAATTGATGCACACATGTGCACGTACACACACACACACACACACACACACACACACACACACACACACACACACACACACACACACATGCATTTTGTGCACTGCTTTGCCTGGATCTTCTGTAGTTCACACATCTGTGATTTGACATACTTAGCAGAAATACTTACAGACCAGTGCACCAGGATGTGTACTGGACTAGTTTAAAAAGACCATATCCCCAAGCTAGCAAATTTACATGCAGCTTCAAATACCCTCACAATGGAGTAGTACAAGACTGACCTGTAAGGGGTGCTAGAATTGGGAACACCTTATATACTATGCAGAGCCAGTAGCACAGCTTTGCATAATATGCAAGCTGTCTTTGAATCTCTGCTAAAGTCTTTGAGTCTTGTCCATAGTGAAGGTCAGAAGAGGGAATCATGGGAAGAGGATGGGGTATGAAAGGTGAGGGAGGACTGTGGTAAAAAGCTGTATGAAAGAGGGATATATGCATATTCTGTCTCATGCAGGGTATCAGTTGGATATATCAGTTTATGAAGGAATCCAGTAAAGGATATTCTCAAATAAAAACAGTGGGATAAGTAGATCATAGAAATGTTTATATCAAGAAAAGATTTAATCTGTTTTTCGAATTTCTCTTTGTTAATGACATTTGGAGCATTGCTACTGACAGAAAATGAATTAAATGAAATTTGTTACATATTTAAATGTATATGAAGTGTGGCTATAAACTAAGACATTATGTGTGGTATCAGGAAGATAGGAATTAGAAGGTTTTCAGTGGCATATTCAGAGAGCAAGATGTTCGTTTAATTTTCTGGATTTTTTTTTTGTTTTTTTACTTTGTTTAAAAATGTTTGCAGTGAAATCAGGGAAAATGGTACAATTTGATCAATGAACTGTCTCCTCTCTCAGTCCCATCATAAAACAGACAACCCACAGACTGTGTTACCTCCTTCAAATGTCTAGGTGTCACTCTAGACTCTGATTTAAATGTTACCAAACATCACAATTATAATGGCCAGAATTCACTCTGCCCTATTTATTGCCTCAAAATGCCTCACATCCTTACCCCTAATTGAAGAAATGCTATTGATAAAGACATCCATCAGGCACAAATGGACTATACCCTCCCACTGTTTACCCATGCCTCTATGTAAAATCATAAATACATCCAAATCCTCTCAAAAAATGCTTTCATGATTTTTTCTGTCAAACATTTATATCACAGTATTCTTTGACTTCATTGATGCATCAAAAGTTCATAAACAAAGTCAAAAAAGAAAAACAAATTCTAAAAGAAATGAGAATACCTACTAGTTCTTTGCCTAGTCCACAAAGCCCTGCACAGACTTTTTGCCATACACTTTAGTCAATGGCTAAACATCAGAAATATGTCTCACCAACTTCACTTACGGTTCAAATACACACCAGTAATTACCAGACCCACCAACTCACTGTCATCCACAGTCGCATTTTCTATCTTCACCCCAAAATATGGGGGAATTCTATCCACTGAAATCTGTAATATCTCCTAATACAGTAAACTCAGAGAAAAATGCTAGTCTGCATAGAAAAAATACCAACGTGCAAGTGGTTTAAACATCCTCATATAACATTAAGTTACATTTCCTTCTAATGTGGTATAACCTACTTCCTTCTAACTTTGGATGCACATTGTAGAACTTGCTTCCCTTTCTCACACCCTCCCTAAGTAACTAATCCTAGGCTGTCTTGTCTCAGCCCAAACCCTGTGATCTGAATACTACTTTACATCTGTGTACTAAAGCAATTTTCTTTAATCCCAGCTGGACAGGTGTATATAATGTACATACGCTGATGTTTTCTGTCAAATCAATTTCCCCACTGTATGTACAAAATTATTTGAATGTTTTTATTTTTAGAAATTATACTTGCCTCTTGTTTACTGAATCAGAAATGTAATTCTTTGCTTACATTCCCTTATATTCCTTGGGTTGTAGCTGAAATGAGTCATTTACAGAACAGTTCACTACCCTGCTTAACAAACACTAAGTAAATAAATGGGAAAAAACACTGCATGAGAGTGAGCAATTGTTTTATTAGTTTAAGTATGGATTGCTGGTTTTGTTTATTTTTCTCTCTTAAATAATTTGTATTTTTGATTATTTTGCTTAATTTTATGTTACTTTTACCTTTGACTGTGGATTTTTAAATGCATGTTTCTCCATCTTGCAGCTTAGCAATGCTACCCTGCATTATGAGTCACTTTTTTGTTGCTATTCTCTGTCTGATTTTTTTTTTGTCCACTGCTTGAGTACCTGTCCCACTTCTGCTTCTATGAGAACTCCTCCTTGCTTGATTGTTAAGATGTACCTTTACAGCTTAGCTCAAAGCACTGCCATTCCTTATGGTCTAAGGTGGAACCTGTTCCTCTCATACATCTGATTTTTTACCTCCTTTCTTCTTCCTTCTAGTCCAAAGCCTTTCTCCCTTCTTCACTGCTGCAGTCAATCATTATGTAATGCAATGCATGCAGTACAATGCATAATGCAGCCTGCTGTATATCTAGCCTTATGCATGGTTCTGCTTCTGCTGATATAACCATCTCATTGGTTTGTTTAGCCAGATGAGACTTTTTTTCTTTTCTTCAATCCCAGCATCCACTTTATAAATCCAGGCATGCACTGGTGTCAGGGTGGTATGTGCACTGTCCTACATAGACCTGTCTGTCTTGCAGACCTTTCTCTTCCAGTTTATAGACTGAGGCATCATTGATTTGAAGCCCTCCACCTTGGGAAGGAGAGATGTCCATAGGATTCACCATGTTTGCCTTCGTCTGCTTACCCTGAGCCTACTTTCAGGTTGCTTGCTTAGTAGACAGAAATTTATTATATGCACCAGAAGGACAGTAATTGGCATTCTGTAGTGCAATAACTTGTTTTCTGTATTTTTATCATTTGTGTCATTTCTGCAGGAATTTTCATGTTTGGGATGAGTGTTGGATGGCTCGCCCTGATCTAGGCAAGGGCTATGATGGCTGGCAGGCGGTAGATCCAACACCCCAAGAGAGGAGTGAAGGTGAGTAATGACAACTGTGAGTATGCATACAGGGTGAGCTTAGGACTGGCTTTGCTTGTTACTTAATGTTATAAAGAAAACAGAGTCTGACTGGAGTATCAAGACTAATGGATAATGCAGGAGTCTGAAGTATGTATTGTCTTTTGTGACACACTTCATGCACCCTGTGTTGGCTATCATTAATCATTGTTTTTTAATCTAACCTTGTTTAGAGATTTTTTTTGAGTTTATAGTACAGGACTTACACTATTTTGTGAGAAGAACACCCTATAGCAAGGTTACAAGCCCCTTGGAAACAGGAGATTAAACAAACAAGGATATATTTCCCTTTTGCTTTTAAATAAAAATAAACAGTCTGGTACTGCTGGTCCATTTCCTGACAGAAACAATGTCTTGTCTAGAAAAGGATGAATGTTATTTTTAAACACTACTTTTTTGATTTTTTTATGATATTGAAGATTACTTTTTGAGTCTTCACCCTCTTTCTTCAGGCCTTCCCTTGTGGTTTCTTAACATCCTATGGTCCTCCTATTTCCTGTAATGAATCACCATCACTGGCAGACAATTTTCCCAATACTGACTGTAACCCAGACCTAAGCCTCATCAAAAGGGTCATGTTACTCTAGAGGAAACATGCCTTTTCAGGAATTTGTAATGATGTCACAAAAGATATCCTGAGCAGCAATGTGTTAATGGTATCTGTGAAGATAAGCGAAGGCTTCCAGCCTAGCCAGATAGAATTTTGTAGATAATTCTGTCATTTGTAAATATTAATGTAAGCCACAGGCTTGTTCTCTTAAATGTGAAAAGACTGCATTGGGTATTGAACTGCAAAAATGTAACAACAGTGCACTGTGCTGTAAGAAAGCTAAGTCAAGCATTTTATGATTGTCTTTGATGTCAAAATTCAGAGCCGATATGTCTGGATGAAGGAATTCTGCCTATTGTTTTGAGGCCAGAGTTAATGGTTAGAATTTGCATGTATAATTTCTTTTATTGCTCTGGTTCCTGACCAGCTGTAAGATCAAAGGGGCTATTAACCTGTGAGAGTCTGGTAGCCTGGGAACCAGAAAGAAATTATGTAATCTGAAATGAATCAGTGGTACTGTGTTATCAATTTAAGGACAGAGAATGAGAGCATTAGAGCATTTGTCTTGAGCACATCCAACATCACCAGCACTGCCTGTGTCTAGATGTAAGTAGGATTTTAGAACTGTGTTTTCTCTTGGAAATGGCTAGGCATTAAGAAGATTAGACTAAGTGTTTTTCTGTGTTGATGTCAGAACTTTTTTATGGTATTATTTTAAGTATTTCTCTGTGATCTCTGAACTCTTGACTAGCACTGTGTAGTAAGAAGTATTGTCTTGTGTTTTTATTATTTATTATTAAATATTTTTAAACCTTTCAACTGTGGCTGTTTTGTGTACAGATAATTTAAGCTCTAAGAGTATGTTGCATGTATATAGTGATACTGTACCAAGTCACTCCAAATAAGTCTTGACTGTTAGGTTGAACTTACCATTTGGATAATAATATTGCACAGTAACAATTGGACACCCTTATAAGGGCCTTTGAGTAGCTGATAAATATTAGTGGGTGGTGGCAAGTATAGTCTGGGTAAAAGGGACATAGCTGGAGAACCTGTGCCAGAGTTCCCCAGGAGTGTCTGTGTGGTTGTATGTAACTCTTATCACAAAGTGTGTGTGTCAGCTACTTGGGCAGGGACATGAAGCACTGGTTGGACAGAGAGGGTGCTGGTGGTTTTAGCTTGCCCACTAGTCTGAGATCTGGACCCTGTAGCTGTGCCAGTGGGAAGTTTTAATGGTGACCTGGAGAGAAAGGGAGAAACCAGCCCCAGACTGACTGTGATCTCTGTGTGCTCTTAAGGGAAATTGTACTTTACTTTGTGTGTATTTATTATCCTTTCCCTATATGAACGCCCCTCACTGGTGTTAGTGGTGAGGATTGAGGCTCCTTGATTGCTGGGCCAGTGCACGGGCATCACAGTATCACAAAACAGATAACCAACTGATAAACTCTCTGACTGCACTTCCTCAACTTTCACTAATAAAAACTACCTTTTCATGATGTAAACTATAAGATATTTGCATGGGCATCATCCAGTCATGCATTTCTAATATTATTCTACATCATTTAAAGTGTCTGACAGTTCTATGGCAATTGGCACAGAAGGTTAAGGCTGTGAACTGTAGTTCCTGTGGTACAGGGTTTGATTCCTTCAGCCCTCATTTGTCTGCTGTGTGACCTTGAGCAAGTACACTTAATCAGACAATCCCCCGAGTCCACCCTAAAAATGGACTGTGTCCAGTGAGCCTACCTGATTAACATATAGGCATTATTACTCTTTTTTTTTTTAACTATTAAAATGTTAATAGAACAATAGTATCAACATACATTTTCTGCACAATAAGAAGCATGAACCTGTAATGTCTGGCATTATCAACTGACTTTAACCCATAGTGATTTACCAGAAAATCAAAAATTTTACAAAGGACAAGGTAAAAACATGCAACAAAATCAGGAAGAGTTGCATGATATTGGCATTATCCTGTATACCCCTCTTTATTATAAATTCCAAGGTTTCTAATGGGCAGTGTAATGAAATTCACTATATTCCAGACTTTACTGCTGCATCAAAAGCAAGGTTTGGGACTGCTGACATGCATCTATGCTTACTGTTGGCCAGTCCAATGTTTTTTTTTTCACTATATGCATTTTACCCCCATGTCTGCCAAGCATCAAGCCTCCTCATTTAGACTTCATCTGGTTAATTTCCCCCATACTGGGTATCCCTAGCATGGAGGCAAGAACTGTTTCTAGGAACTGTCATCTAAGCAGCCATGGGTATGATTTGTTCTCTCACCAGCATCCTAGCAATGAAAACATGTATTGTAGGCCCGAATCCCTCCTTTGGGCAGGGAACATATGACAGGCATCTTGGCAGGGCCTCTATGCCTTCCACTATGCATGTGCATGCTCTCATGTACCTGCAGTGCAGGTTAATCCATAAATGGATTGCTGGCTGCTTTTTTACTTTTTAGGTCTACTATTTGTCTTAATTTAATTATTGTTTGATGTTTCTGATTGGTCAGTTTGCATTATAAAGCTGTCTTCTAGTCAGTTCAGTTTTCTGATGAAGTCCCTTGTGACTGAAAGCACTCAAAAATAAACTTTAAGAAGATTCCTTTTTACTGTGGTGCCTTTCTATGGATGTTTTCATTGTTGGGTTGTGCTATTTATTATGAGAGGCTTGTTTGTGTTGGATAGACAGCATTACCGTACTAATGAATATGCATTTGCAAGAAACTTAAAGAACGTGGTAAGCAAAAACCACCAAAACGAAAGATTTGTAGTACCACGTCCGAAAAACCAATGACTTCAATTCCAGATCAATACCTTTTAATTCCACAGCAAATAAATAGTGGAAAAACACAATGAAAATAGCAGCAATAAACTTCAAATAATCCAAGAAAATCGTTGTTCTCCTAGCGCCACGGCCAAAACAGCCTTTACAGAGTAAAGAGTTAAAGAACGTGGTGTTGACAGACACACCTGTAGTGCTCAAATCCTTGACGCCATGAATAGTTAGACTTCACTAAAGCAACAACAACAATGCGGCATCTATGCAAGACTTTCTTAAGTTGATGATATAATATTGCCAAGACTGTCATGCACTTTATTGGTCTCCACATCTCTTTCCATCCTCCTTCCTCTAATTGCTTGGCAATTTATTTCTTCCACAATTCCCTAAGCATATGCATAGCTTTACTTCCCTTGTTCTCCTGGCATTGATTCTATATTCCAGGCCATGCTGCCTCCATTTCACCAACCTTTTAATGGGACAGTAGCTGGATTCTCTCTCTCTCCCTCCCCCCTCTCTCCTTCTCCCTCTCTCTTTCTTTCTCTCTCTCTCTTCCACCGCTCTCTTCCCCCCCTCTCTCTCCCCCTCTCTTCCTCTCCCTCTCCCCCTCTCTCCCCCTCTCTCCCTCTCCTTCCCTCTCCCTCCCTCTCCCTCTCTCTCTCCCTCCTTTTCCTCTCTCCCTCTCCCTCTCTCTTTCTTTCTCTCTCACTCTCTCTTCCACCTCTCTCTTCCCCCCCCTCCCTCTCTCCCTCTCCCTCTCCCCTCTGTCCCTCTCCCCTCCCTCTCTCTCTCCTTCTTTCTCTCTCTCTCTCTCTCTCCCCCTCTCTCCCTCTCTTTCTCTGTCCTATTGCTACTTATTAATATTTATTACCCCTTCTCATCCTCCCATGCTTTTAATCTGCAAATACCACCACCGCTTGTCTTCTTAAAGTTTACATTTTCATAATACTTATTCAAATCCAAGAATTCATTCTTAGTTTTGTTCCACATACCTTTCACCATGCATATCCCCTTCTTTTCCAAACTTTTCTTCCTGTAAGACTTATCAGAGAGAATAACTCATTCTTACAAGTAAAGTAGTACTCCACAAATCTCCTACAGCTTCTCATCTAAGTTAATTCCTCCAGTAGTTTCACTTCACTTGCTGCAGACATCTCCATAATTGCTTTCCCCTTTTGTCCCTATTCAGTTATGTCCCACTGTTTCTCATTTAGTCTGTTTCAGTCCTGGGTGTCTGTCTGATTGCTGTTGCTGTCTAAATTGTACTGAATGGAGTCTGATCTTTAATATTGAGTCCCAGCTCACGGAGACCCCATTGTTGTCATGTTTGTCTTAAGTGTTGACTACTTTGATCTTATCACAGTCTACAGAAGTGGGTATTTCCAAGGTGTCTGGCATACCTCTGATGCAGTGTTGTGGAGAAGGGGGCCCACAAATCCACCTCCTGCAAATGATGTAACCCTCATCTAAGAATGCACTCATTTCACATTTACCTGGTTTGTAAGTTTCATTTTTTTATTATTTTAATTATATATTTATTTACATTTAGGCTCCCCTAAACTGTTTTTTCTGACTGGTTATAACTTATTGTTTCATTTTCCAGTTGTTCGGGTTACTTATTGTTGATTTGCTTTGGTTACATTTTATATTCGTTTTAATCTAATTTCTTTCTTGTTAATTATTCTGTCAATTTATGCATGTTGCATTTTATGGTTGGAAGCATGTTATAACTGTCTTCCATTTTTATCACTGATATATTCTCGAGCCAGAATTTGTCATTTGTAGAAGATTCCACATCCTTAACAGAGGGGTGGTCATCATGTCTGATTGAGATGAGGGGCTTCTGAGAGGATTCATGCTATCATTTATGGCTTCTGTATACTGCCATGGAAGAAACATTCTATTACTTCATGTCCAGTAGTTTTCAGGATGTACCAGCATTTCCTGACACCAGTGTCAGGTGGATACAGAGAGCTGGTCCTTCTCACTCTGTGCACATGTTCTGTATTATAGTGCCAGGTTAGCCTGAAATAATTCATGGTTCCTTTCTGATTTTATTGCAGATCTATAGCCTGGTATTTATAAATGAGTACTGGCTTGAAGATAGTTTTTATCCAACCCTGATGCCACTCAAGCTCTAAGTTTTTTGGGTTTTTTTTTGGACTGGGGCAGGTTTGCAGTGATTTTGTACCTTGTCCTGCAAACTGTTTAGTCATGTGATGGGTCACCAAAGGCATTAGATGACATCATGGCCTCAAGAGCAAGCTGTGTTTATCTCTTCATATATTGTTCACCTAATTGTTTGAGGCTGTTCTTTCATGAGTTCTTGGACTGCCTGGTTACCTTGATGTTGACTAGCTCAAACTGGCTAACATTTGGTAACAACTTCATCTCTGAGGATAAGAAGTGCATTATTCTTGTAAATGCTTGCCTTTGTAAAGGGACTGCAGTTTGAACACGTTATCTCTATAACCCACTGTGGCAGACATACTCTATATTTTCTAGCTTGATGTGTTTCCATTGAGCTGGGGGACAGAGCCAGTCTCTTGGTCTCATGACTGCCTGCTTTATTTTGTTGTTGAGCTGTCTCGGATAGCTCTCTGATCATGGACTGTAGCACACAAATTTTAAAAATTTGCCACTCCTGAAAATCTTTATCCTGTTATGCACCAGTTCATTATAGACACTACAGCAATGATCTCAGATTGACTGACACCTTCACTGGACCTCTTTGTCCCTTTTTGTTTATGTTCAGACCACCTTTGTAGGTTATAAGAATTGGTAGTTCCAAACTTTGAACTTTTAAACAATTCATGCTTCAGTGTTCTTAGAGGAAAATTCTGCCATAACCTCTTCTTCATTTCAAATACCTAACCCAGGTGTCCATTCACCAGAATCCTCCCTTTTGTTTTACTGCAAAACTTCTTAACTTTAACTCAGATTATCGACACGTCACACATTTCTTTTCTCATAGCAGTTCATTTGCTGTGTTTTCAGAAGTTTTCTGTCGGTTTAGTGATAATTTGTCCTTTTATTCTTCTTTTTCTTTTCAAAAAACAATCTGTCTCATAACTCAGCAATTTCATTTCAGTATGTATCATAATGTCAGGGATAACTGTTGAATTTCTAAGTATTTTAGAACTTCATGTCCATGTTTAATATGATATAGCATTACATTTTAATACACCTTTATTCTCATTTTCTTAAGAAAAAAATAATAACCTCATTGTTATGTCATCAACACCTTTTTGCAATCACAATAATATCCACCAATATCACTTGTAACCCATTTTCAAAAATTTCCATAAATTTATAAACTTCCAATGATAACCCATCTGTCCCAGGCACTTTATTCTTTCAGTCTCTTTACTCATTGTATTAATTCTTCACTAGTTAATTTCAACATCTCAAATTTCTTTTCTGTTTTATTTTCTTCTGAGACAGTCTGAAAAATATTCCCTCATATACAATATTACTTCCTGAACTAGATCTGTATAAATTATTATTTTAGTTTCATTCTTCATCTTCATTACTATGTTTAAAGTCATTTCAAAGGGACACGTATAATGCTTCTCATTTTGTATACTACACCTCCTTTATTTTTTCATATTCAATAATACCTTGTAACTAGTTTTCATAGCACTCTACCTGCATTGTCTTCCAATGGACATCCTTTCTTTTTTTCTTTTCAGAAATTCCTTACACTGCATCTTTCCTACTTGTTATGCTAGATTTGTCATCAGCCTTCTTAAATCCTCTTTGAAATACTTCCACCACATATGTCTAGAATCTTATATATTCCAAGATGTGAATTGTTCCACTACAAAATGTTTCATTTTAAACCATTTCAGTATATTCTAACATACTTGTGTTACATTTCCATACAAAGTTTCATCTTTTGTTTCTTCATTAAATTCACAAAACGAGCCAGCACTTTCTGATTCAATAATCCATTAGATTTAGTGTTGCCTATGACATCATATCATTGTTAGAAAATGAATATGTGGTCTATAACAGTTCCCAGGGCCCCTCTGTCGTAAGTAGTGTACACATATATAATAATGATGTCTTAGTATCTATATTATTTTTCCTTACCACAGTTTATCCCTTTGTTTAATTACCATTTCATGGTTTATACCACTGCATCATATTGTGGACTTCCCTGTAAACCCACAAAGTTCACTTCTATAAAGTACTTGAGCTCTTCTCTGAAGTTGCAGTAATTCTGATCATAGTTCCTGTTTTTGGTTACTGTATCTGCTGTTAAAATCCTCCATTAAGCCATATTTCTTTTAATGTCAATTTAATAGCATGTTATTGTTTGCTAAACAACCTTGCATAATTCATTTACAATGGAGGGTTAGTGAGAAAATGTCCAGGCATACAAAATTTGCTAATAAAATCCTAGAATACTGAGAGAAATTCTGCCGAAGGAGAAGTGAGTATCTTTCTTCACTTCCAGTAGGATTAATAGACCTGTTTCTTTGATGCCTTCTTTTAATATTTATTTTTTTTATTTTGTTTGTTTGTTTATTTGTTTGTTTTAGTTTTGATTCTGTAGTTCTTTGACACTATGAGCAGGCTCTTTTACTTTTTGGAGCTTTCATTGCATCTTTTAGATCACTCCTTTTAGAAATCAAGATGACATGAATTGCATTTTATTCCCTTCCCCATTCTATGGTTTCCATACTTCATTTATCCAGGTGTCTTCCAGTCACCCTCTTTCCAATATACTTTATTTCTACTTTTCCTCACTTGGAATGTCTTCTCTATCTTTAACAAAGCTGGGCACTCAAAAAAAGTATTTATTTTCAGCCTGCTAGGAAGTAGGCTCACTAACATCCCCTGCAGTGGTATTTTTTTTTCTTTGAATCCATCTACCTTCTCCAAGCTATCCTCCTAATATGAAGAGAAGTAGCATAAGTAACGTGAAATCCACCCATGTGTCCTCCTTAGTGTCTCTCCCATGTCCTGCACCTGAGCTGAGAGCCTGCATCATGCACCTGCCACCTTTTCAGTAAACATTGCCTCTTAGTTGTTCCTTATGTGCTTTAATTCAAGCATTTTATTTTTGTTTTGGGTATTACTGCTGCTCGCCTCTTGACCCATGATAGTGCCAATCACTTATACATTCTTCTTTCTGAACATTACTGTCCTATGAGAGGAAGGAGAGCTGTAGAGGGAACAGAACCTGAGCTATATAGTGTGGCTGCAGGTTGACCTACCCTACCATTTCCACTGCACTGCACTATGAGGTTATTAATGGAGGCATTCACTGCTTTTGTACACATCTCGTCTACTTACTTTACAATTAGGTGATCTCTGTACTTTGATCCACTACACTTATTGTCTCCCAGATTGCAGACAGGAAAGAGGTGCTAAAAGGGCCCACTAGCCCTCCCTTACAGGGGGTAGTAGCTCAGCAATTGTCCAGCCCTCATTTCCCAGTTATCCCTAGCAGCACTGGGAATGTTAGGCAAGTCTGGCTCAATAATGGGCACTCTGTCCTCATCTCATCATGCTGAATACCTCTTTCCAGGCTTATGCCATTTGAAAAATAAATCTCTATCTCTTTAAAATGCTGCTCCCTTGTACCTTACTTATGTCTGAAGGATTTTATCACACCCCCTCTTTTTTTTTACCTTGTCTCAGAAACGGTCTGTATTATAACTTCGAACAATTAAAAGAGCGAAAGCCCTTTAATTGACCCCCTAAAATTGAAAGCAGTAAATCCCGAAGACATGGAAGAGCGATTTTCTTCCCAGGGAAAAAAATCACTGGGCCATTTTCGGGACTTTGCCATTTCCCCCACTGTGGTGCGATCTCGGAGTTGGTATATTTATGTGAGGGGCACTGCCCCCCACATCAGGGGGTTTGGAGATTGAAGCCCAACACTTTATTTTGTGTTTGGATTTTTTTTTTTTTTTTTTTGCGGAGTAGCAATTTATTTCCCTGGGGAAAAAATGGCTGTTCCTTGTGTTCAGGATTTAGTGCTTTCGATTTTAAGGGGTTGGTTAAAGAGTGTTCGCTCTTTTAATCATTCGAAGTTATAATATGGACCCCTCAGAAATACACCTTATGCATCTGTCAGGCTATTACCCTTTAAGTATGTATTATATACTGGTCCCTCAGGTATACACAGAAAGATCTCCCAGGCATGCATCATAAGGTTCCTTTTAGGCATATGCTCTAAGGTTGCCTCAGGTTATCATCACATGATCATGTCCCATATGTATATATACTAAAAGCCTTCAGGTACACATACTATGATCTCTTGGATACATATATTAAGATCTGTCAGGTAGACACAGTAAATTTCACTCATGCTGTTGTCTTATCCCAGGTAGCTACAGCAAGTTCCCAGAGGCATACACTCTAATTTCTTTAAATTGTTTGTCTTTGTACTTTTGAAGAGATATGACCTCCAGAACAGGATAATATATTGTAACTGAGGCCTCATCAGTTATCTTGCAGTAGTTTATACACCTTACTTTTCACACCTAGTTTAATGCTTTGATATCCTCCTGCTGGCTTTGAACCTTACTTTGGAGCATTGCAAGGTATCTGAAACAAAAAAGGCATGATACATTAGTGTCTAACCTCATTAAACTGCAGCTGAGCATGCAAAACAATATGCTAAGTACAAAGTCCTGCTTCTGCCTGACCTGCTGTGTTACACCAGTGACACCACAATATCTTTCTGCAGCATGCACTGACAGGAATCAGGATAATGAAAAGTGTATCTGTTTTATAATTCCTGGTTTGGGGCATGCTGAGGGTTTGATGACTGTCCTTTTTGTGCATCATATTATTAGTGTTGTTTAGTAAAAAGACGAAAGATGATTTACTACAAGATTTATGTTGATGCTATATATTTCATCAGTCAAATCACTGCACTACAAAATCTATAGTGCTACGATAGTTGCAAGCCGAATCATAGTGGGACTGTTATTGTTGCTATGATGATCATCATCATCTTTGTCACCATCTTCATCATTATTATCACTATTATTGCTATTATTATTGTCATTCATTTTCTTTGTCTCTAAACACCATTTAATTGCTATCTTTTTCCAGGAGTTTATTGCTGCGGTCCTGCACCAGTACAGGCTATCCGAGAGGGTGACATTAAAGTGAAGTATGACCTTCCTTTTGTCTTTGCTGAAGTGAATGCAGATGTAATTTACTGGATGCAACGCAGAGATGGCAAAGATGAAAAAGTTGTTCATTCTTCTGTTATTGGCAAAAGTATCAGTACTAAGAGTGTGGGTAGTGATGCCAGGGAGGACATTACTTATCACTACAAGTACCCAGAAGGTAAGTAATAAACAATGCATGCAACTGAGGCTTCCTTTCACTACAAGGAATGCAGAGTACTTCCAATATCTGATAATCTATTAAGTTCATATGTACCTAAGCATGGCATTCAGACCACCTTTATTTGTAATACAGTTTTTGTACACTTTTGGTTTCCTTTCAAGAAGTTTCTATCTTACCTCAATATAGTATCTCTAAAAAAAAAAGTTCAGAGGCCTAGCAACTGTCTTGCCTTACTGATGTTTTTAATAGTATAGGATGTCAATATAACACACTCATATTCAGTAAATAGCCATCAGGTCTGCAATTAACCATTCAATTCGACATGTATAAAGTGCCCTAGTACACATCCTGTCAGTCTAACATTAACTCTAGTGTCAGTTTATAAGAACCATAACATGATGAACTTTGTTTGTGCAGAGGTGCCAGCAGCACCAGGATGAACTGGGTAAACAGGAACTCCTACCAAAGTATACATTTATTGCTGTTTTTAAATTGGGAAGTTGGAGTTTGATGCCAGGGCAGTGTGTACAAACCTGGAGGACATTTGTTTGGCACTAGGTGACTAGGGCTCAAACTTTAAGCTAGAAGAGTAAAAAAATGGTCAAAATATTTACTTTGCTACATTTTTCAGTATCTGTAAAGAAGTATGATTTATGGTTTGACCTCCTAGACCAAAAAAGGGTATCCTATCAGATGTCCTTCTATTCTCATGTTGCAGTATTCAAAACTCTTTGGTTTTCCTCTCTTGATACCTGAATGTCCCACTAGTGTACAAAAGCTTCTAGTCACTGCTGAGTACGTGAGACATCTGACATTGACCAAGGGAACGTGGGCCATAAAGTGATCTCTGCACATACCAGACCTCAGAACTTCTCTGCCTCCAGTCAAACATTAGCTTTTCCTGCTGTGTACCATCCATCAGATCAAAAAATCTACGGTAAGTACCCTGTTGTGGACATTGTTTCTTTAGATCACTGCATGTGTGTGTAGGGTCATGTCATCCAGGAAGGGAGAGTATAGGTGCAGTCTTCAGATCCCCCATAAAGATGTCCATGAGATTTGTCTTTTTGTTTAGGGCCTACTTGTGACCATAAGTCTCGCTCCATCTGCCAGGCCTTCATTCTGAAAACACTGCACAGGCATCTGCACACGTTAAACATTTACCTCGAGAATCAGTGCCTTAAGCAACTAGCCTTAGGTATGGAGTGGGTGTCCAGTCAGACCTTCAAGACACCTAAGAAAAAGGCCAAGGTTGCTAGGCCTGAGTCCATAGCTGCACCTCCTCCACCCACCATACCTCCTGTGGCTGACGTCAGCCTGGAAGAAAAAATGGTTGCCGCCAATATGGGTATAACGGGTACCACTGTGGAAGCCACAGAACCCAGAGTGGAAGGCACGTCCTTGGAGGTTATCCAGATGCTGGTTTCTGATGGCAAGGGGGAACCTCGGCTTGTACCCACCGCCCAGATGGCTCTCTCCCCGACTTCATGGGTTACTGAATCCAGACCTACCTTGTCTCCAACACCTGCTAGGCCTTCCCTTAAAAGAAAAGAGAAAAGAAAGCATGTCTCTCCACCAGTTGAGAGTCAGGCAGATTGGCAGGCTTTTTCTCAAAGCCTTTTCAATGCCTTTGTGGCTCTGAGGCCTGCAACAATCTTAGCCTCCCCGTGGCTCCTCCTGATGAGCTCTAGACCTCAGTTCTTAGATACTTCCCAAGCTGAAGCTAAAGAATCATCTGACTCTTCCTCAGAGGATTCCCTCTCATATGTCTCCTAAATGCCATCTCCCCTTCGCTATGCCTCCTCTGAAGAAGAATCTGCAGAAACAGATTCCCCAGGTGAGGATCTCACCTTTGGGGAGACCATTTCGAAGATGAGAGAACATTTCAAATGGGACTCCTCTGAGGTGACAGAAGTTCAGAAGAGATACTATGAACTTCTTCAGATAGAATCCCCTGCTCCTTCAGCTATTCCCCCAGTTCTACCAGCATTTCTAGATGCTTTCAGTGCATCATCAATGAATATAAACTCCCAGCCTTCTGCACCATGAAGGCCTGACAGATTTTACAAGGTCCCTGAAAGAGCCAAATTCCTTGTTAAGTGCCCCGCAGCAGACCCTGAGACTGTATCAGTGTCAGCTGATAAGGCATCTAAATGCTTCCATCCTCCTCATTTTTCCCCACAGACAAAGACAGCAAGGCCATGGAATACCTTGGGAAAAAGGTTTATACCTCATCTATCCTGGCATTCAGGGCAATAAGTTATCAAACTCACATGTCCAAATATGTCCTAGCCCTTTTAGGACAAGCCACTAAACTTCTAAGTGAAATCCCAGTCTCTCCTGCCAAGGCTCAGATATCCAGCCTTATGTCTCTATCTTCTCAGGTAACAAGGCACTCCATTAAGTGTAGATACGATGCAGCTGAAGCTTCTGCCAGGTCTGATGCGTCTGCTTCTGTGCTGAGAAATTTCTGGCTAAGGTTATAGCTCCTACTGGATGACATTAGGACAAAACTTTTGGATGCACCTCTTGATAACTCTGCCCTTTTTGGGCCAAAGGTGGCTGAGTTATTCAAAACTCTTTAACAAAGGGGAAGGAGTTACAATACCTCAAACACCTGTTTGTTTCTCCTATCCCCAAATTCCACAGGAACTACCCCTCAAAAACCCAATCCTTCCAGGGGCATGCCAGGAAGCAAGCAACTCCTTCCAAGCCTACATAGACTCCAGCCCAGAAGCCTCAATTTCAGGACAGGGCAGGTAGTCTGTGACTACCTGCCATTCATGAAACAACCTCTCAAGTCCATTCCCCTATCCCTAAGGCTCCCTCACTGTTTCCCTGCTTGGAAAAACATCACCCCAGACAGGTGGGTCTTATCCATCATACAGATGGGTTATTTTATGATGTGAATCACAATACCTTCCTTGACAGGCATTCCACAGCCCCCCAAAGAACAGATTCCATTGTTTCAGCCAGTTATAGACAGCCTCACTGCCCAGGGAACAATTCAATCTGTCCCTATGACAGAAACGGGAAAGGGTTTTTACTCAAGACTCTTCCTAGTGCCAAGAAAAGGTGGCCTCTGAAGACCAATTGTAGATCTTTCCCATCTCAATCTCTTCCTGTAAGTGCCCACATTTCATATGCTCACTCTGCAGACCCTCTTCCCCTTGATTTTTCCTCAGGGGTTCTTGGCCACCTTGGACATCAAGGCTGCCTACCTGCACATACCAATAAGTCCCAACTAGAGGAAATACCTGCGCTTCTCTGTGGCGGCCTCACATTTTTAATTCTGTGCCTTGCCCTTCAGACTTTCCTCAGCACTAAGGGTCTTCACCAAGTGCTTGGCACCTTCTGCAGGACCCAACGAATTCAAATGTTCCCTTACTTAGATGATCTTTTCATCCATGCAGACTGCACATAATCCCTGCAATGCCATCTACAAACAGTAATATCACACCTGCAAGCTGTTGGCTTCAAGATAAATTATCCCAAGTCCAACCAGACCCCCCAGGACCAAATATTCCTGGGGTGCAGGATAAGGATGGATGTCATGAGGGTCTTTCTGCCACCCCAAAAAGTGGAAAGCTTAAGGCAGCACCTGCTCACTGTCCTTCAAGCCACAGACTTGACTGCCAGGCAGTTCTTCAGACCCCTGGGTCATATGCCATTCCCATTTTACTGTTAGCAAGGCTCCACATGAGAAAACTATAATGGTAGCTAAGGTCTATATGAACACAGCACTCTCATCCTCTAGAGTACAAAATCCCCTTCATACCTTGCCTCAAGAAAAAGATTCAGTGGTGGTTGGATCAAGTGAACTGCAATCCAGGACTCCCCTTACAGGCTCCCTTGCCACTGCAGGAGATGTACATGGACACCCCAGATCTAGGTTAGGGAGCAGCCATGGGTTCCCTAAGAGTCCAGAGCACTTGGTCAGACTCCATCAAACATATCACTATCAGAGAGATGCAAGCAGTTCTGTTGGCCCTAAAAGCCTTCCAACATTCACTGAAGCAGGGCCCACTAAAATTGTTCACAGTTAGCACTACAGTTCTGTGGTATGTCAACAAGCAGGGGGGAAAAATCCTACTTGCTATGCAGACTAGCTGTCCAAGTGTGGGAGCTTGCCACAACACAGGGAGTTGAACTACAGGCAGTGTTTATCCCTTCAGAGCAGAATACACAGGTAGAAACATTAAGCAGGTCCATGTCACAGTCCCATAAATGGATGCTCTATAGGGATGTGTTCTTGGACATAGTCCACAAATGGGGTACACCTCAGATAGATCTTTTTGCCTCCCCTTTGAACAGACAACTGCCATCCTTTTGCACCAGGCTACCCAGTCCTCTGGCAAGGGCAACAGATGCCTTCTCAGCCTCTTGGAGAGGGATGTTTCTGCATGCATTTCCCCCTTCCCACTTCTTCAGAAAGTCCTACTGAAAATCCAGCAGGACAAACCAAAAAGCTTGTTGGTGACTCCATTTTGGCCAAGACAGCACTGGTTCCCCCTCCTTCTGAATTTAGCCAGGGGTAATCACCACAAGTTACCTCACAGTGTGGACTTTCTCACGCAGGACAAGGGATCTCTAATCTACCCCCACCTACAATCTCTGAACCTTACCCTGTGGGTGATAGAATTCTGATCCCTTACAGACACCTCTACAATGAAGATGTGCTCACAGTCCTGCAGGAGGCCAGAAAACCTAATACTAGGTGATCTGATATGTCTAAATGGAAGATTCCCCATATGATGTCTACAAAGACAGTTGGACCCTTTCCAGGGTGATGTCCCTTTGGTACTGTCATACCTCTGTGATCTCTTGCAGACAGGGTTGGTGTACTCCTCTGTTAAAGCCCACCTTGCTGCTATTTCAGCTTGTCTGCCTCTGGACCCTCCTTTGGCTTCTCAATAATTGCAAAGTTATTCCTAAAGGGAGTGCTGCATCTAAGGCCCTCCAGGAAACTCATCCCACCTCCCTGGGACCTGAATTATGTTTTAGAGAAGCTCATGGTGCCCATCTATGAACCAGCTTCTAAGGCCTCTCTAAAACACTGCACTTGGAAAACAGTACTCCAAGTTGCCTTGACATCAGTAAGAAGAGTATCAGAGTTACAGGCCCTCCTGACCATTCCCCCTTTCCTCATCTTCCACAAAGACAGGGTAAGCCTTAGGACCAACCCTTTCTTCATGCCCAAGGTGGTCAGTGATCTATCCTTAAACCAAGCTATTCACCTTCCCATCTTTTTTTACCCATCCTCAGAGTGACAGTGAGATAGTTTTACATTCCTTTGATGTGCATAGATAGCTTAGGTTTTACCTGGACAAGGCCAAATCTTTCAGAAAGTCAGACCAATTGTTTGTCTTCTTTCACCCCAGGACCATGTAGAAAGCAGTGACAAGCAGACAGTGTCCACCAGAGCAATTTCCTTCTGCTATGCATACCATGGGAAATCTTTGGGGTCCAAAAATTAAAACACAGTACACTAGGGCTATGGCTTCATCTGGATCTTTCTTTAAAGGATTGGCCACTGCCACCATTTTAGAGGCAGCTACATGGACCTCTGTCCACATCTTTACCAGACATTATAAATTGGACCACATTTCCAAATCCAGGGCTGGATGTGCCAGGGCAAACCTGCATGTGTTTATGGAAAATAGTTCCAAGCCAGAACCCTCTTCTTCCCAGTGAGATTTGGCACTTACCCAATAGTTTGGAATACTGCACCATGAGAATAGAAGGACATAGAAAAGTTGTGTAAAATCGTACCATAACCATAGATGTCCATCTCTTCCAAGTTGCTGTATTCCTTCCCTCCCTCCTTCCCCTCTTCTTCCCTTAAACTGTTCCATCTTGGATGTCACTGGACTTGTACAGTGCCCTGGGACTGGGGTCCAACTGGGGTGCTCAGTTCTGAGGTCTGGTATATGCAGATGTCACTTTTATGGCCACATTTCCTTGGCCAATGTCAGACATCTCATGTACCCAGCAGTGACTAGAAGCTTTTATATACTGGCTGGACGTTCAGGTAGCAAAAAAGGAAAACCCAAGAGTTTGGAGTACTGCAACATGGAAGAGAAGGACATATATGGTTATGGTAAGATTTTTACACAGCTATTCTTTTGTGTTAAGGTGAGATAATGCAGGGATTAGACATAAACAATGAGGGGTGGATTTATAATATCAGCCATAGGATCAGCTGGCTGGGTGTAATGGTGTCTGGAGAGGTGAAACTTGTAAGTAAAGACAAGAAGGAAGAGACAATAAAAGAATATTAGCAGCATGACCGTTTGAAAACCTTGTGTCTAAAATCATTTGTCATACCACTGATTAAATAAATGTTACTTGTTTATGTAGTAGTTTGCTTTCTGAGGCACATTACAAGATTCTTTGATGAAGTTTGTGGTTCGAGTTGAATTTTTATTCTTGGGTTCAGTACTTTATCACAAACTGTTTGATCTGATGCAGGTTGTTTATATTCGTTATTTTGTGCTGGTGTTATTACCTTATAATTCAAATATTAAATATTGCATTAATATAGCACTTCATAACACATTAGATAGTTTTTCCAAAGGCATTTTTTTATTTTTGACATTAATGTAAGTTTACACAGTCCTTCGGATGAAATTAATGTGAGGTTAGTGTGAGTTTACACAGTCCTTCTGGTGAAAAGTTAAATTGAGCAACTATCTACCTGAGTTAGTGGTAGTTCAGGTAGATTTAAAAGATTCCATGTCATTTATCATTTGGCCCTTGGCCAAATTTTCCATAGTCGGTATGAATACCAGCTTAGGTCTCCCCTGAAAAGAAGCCAGTGGTCTAGTGGGACTAACACAATCAACAAAGCATAAATAAATAAAAATAAACAAATAAATAAGTTTAACCTTCTACCTCCTGGCAAACCATATACTCTTTGTCATGTAAGCTGTATTAATAAGACTCACTGCAAGTTTTCTTAAGTATAATAAAAAACAGAACAAAATAACGTAGTAATGCTCTGGGAGCCAAGACTAGAGCCGTCAAAGACTAGACAGGTCTCCATTTACAAAGTCAAGATTTACTTTAATGGATTAATCTCGTTTGACCCAAACTAATATGGTACTTCATCAGAATCTATATGAAAAAGTACATCACTTTCTTTTATAGAAAAAGTTAATCTATGATAATTAATGAATCAAAGGAATCTGAAGAAACAGATATCTCCTTTTACATACAGATCTAAAATTCATGAATTCATTAAATTCCTTTGAATGAAAACAGTACCTTAGCTGCCATAGTGTTACTGTGATATTTTGCTTGGTTAGTACTTTTTGTGTAATGCATACGCCAACATCATTTTTGTTTCATAATAAAAAACAGAAGTATAGCAGGGTATTACAGTGTCAGAGTATGCAGATAGAAAGCTGCACAGACCAATGAGTTTACTTGCTTCTTTTATTCTGGTTTCTGTACAAATTAGATTGCCTACATTTGTGCTTACAGAATGTGGAACACAGTGCTGTAAATAATGTTGCTGGGCACTAATCCTGCAGAGTGACTGGTTACTAAAGTAATCCAATTCTACCTAGCATTAATGCATCATGTTCTTTGTGGAAAGAATACCCTGTATGACTGAAAGGTGCATCAAAGTAATTTAACAGAGCAAAGGGATGTGTGTGTGTGTGTGTGTGTGTGTGTGTGTGTGTGTGTGTGTGTGTGTGTGTGTGTGTGTGTGTGTGTGGATGGGTATGTGTGTGTTTGTGCAATTATGCAATTCAGTGTCTAACCAATTTACATTCTAGAATTAGAACACACTTGTGTTATATTGCTTGTCTTGTTAATTGCTAGAGTAGCGGAAGGATACTTGCTTAGTTAAAAAGAACAAGTATAGGTTTGGAGGTTCTTACTAGAGTATGTGAGAATCTTAAGAAGTCTAAACTGACATTCCTGTTGTAGTTTTTAGCCATTATAGTTCACATACAAATAACCCAGAGATGGGCTGAACAAGGGTATGTTATGACAGTTACATGTTTTCCCTATCTAAAAGGGACAAAGATGTTTCAATGGGGTGAATTTGTGGTTATCCACCCATTCATTCACATTACATTTGAAGTATGTGGGGGAATGCATATGCATGCATGTGAAACTATTTAGAATTGTACAGATTAATAAAAATCAGTATTTATTTGGTACCCAGCTGGGTAAAGTGGTCCAAAGTCAGGTCCTCAGACAAAGACAAAGTGTAACCAAGAACTCACAACTTAAGAAAAGGCTATGGAAACAGTTGTCTGTAGACAAAGAAAAATAAAATGAAAGCGTTTCTTTAAGATAAGAAAAGGGAAAGAGTACAAATGGTAAAATTAATACTAACAAAGAAATAGGATGGTTTGGGGCTTCCACGTATGGAGACATACTATAAGACCATGCAACTTAGATTGATATATTTGATTCAGTATAAGGACTATATGTCCAGACAGAAGCATGTTACCTCAGTGGGCATTGTGCCTGTCACACCAGGATCACACATGGTCTTTTGGACAGATCTAGGAAATTAATATAAAGAATAGGGTCCCCTTCAGAAACCAAAAACTCACTTACCTGACTTTCAAAAGACCAAGACGAAAAAGTCAAAACTCCAAAAGACTGACCACTCGGAATACCAATATTTCCCTACAGGTAAGTAACCGCTTGGCCAGCATGTTGACCTTTGCCCCTTAAATCCACAGTAGTGCAATCTCAGAGTTAGTATATTTAGTTGAGGGGGTGGTGGGGGCAAAGCCCCCCACATGGATGGGTTTTCTTTGCTTCAGTTTTAGTTTGTTTGCCAGGTTGACCAAGCTGTAGTGAAATGTCAGTGTTCCGAGTGGTTGGTCTTTTGGAGTTTCATTTTTTTCGTCTCGGTCTGAAGAAAGTCAGGTAAGTGAGCTTTCGGGTTTCTGAAGTAGACCCAAAGAACATTATATCTATCCTTACATGCATAAAAGTATTAAGCAATATGTTATATATAGTAATAAGAAAGACACAGAAGAGAATGCAATGAGCATTTGGAGAAAAATTAACAAATAGCCAAGATTTGGGGATCAGATGATAAAAGGAGATGATGTAATAAAATGGTTTGAAGCTAGACAAATGTTTGGGTTGTTAAACTCATTTTTAAACTCATTTTCAACTTGCATATACTAGTCCAATATTGGAGTTCAAGGATGATATGGTGAGGGTGGAAAGTAATTTTGCAAAACCGTAAATAGTAAATTTTATAACTGAGGCTAAAGGAGAAATATCAGACCAGAAAAGAGTAATACGTAGAGCATATAAGGCAATATTTGATTTGAGAAAACAATTCAGTGCAAAGATAAAAACAGTATGGCGTGAACTACTAAATAAAGGGGTCCTTGTTATAACGATGAAAGTTTGAAAAATCGAACGGCTAAATAGCCGACTATGCATTTACTCAAAATCAATTTTGTGGGCACACACCCCCTGCTAATTATATATATCAACTCCGAGATTGCACTACACTGAGGAAAGGGCAAATTTTCCGATCTTCACTGTACTGCGATCTCAGAAAACTGATCTCGAGTGGCTGAATATTCAACTTTTTAGCGGTTTGATATATTTTTTTTTTAACTTTTGTCGTTCTAATAGGGACCCAAATAAAGATATTACAAATGTGTAGTGGAGGGAAATATGTCTTAATCCGAGATATGTAAAGTATGTCAAGAAAGTTTAGAATTTTTACATTTAAAATGTTTATACAAATATTTCTATACTCTACAAGACTTGAAAAAATGTTCCTGCAAACAAGAGGTATGCGTAGGAGGTGTGATGGTTCAGAAAGAGGTTCTTGGGAGCATACATTCTGGGAATGTAAGGATTTGATTCTGTACAAAAGTTACAGTACATGAATATTATGTTACGTCTCGGAAGAAATTTTAACCTCAGAGTAGAGATTTTTTTTGTTGAGTAGCTTTAAAATAGGGTACTAAAGAACTTAAAGCGTCATTATCTTTGGTAGTGATGGTAGCTAAGCAGGCTATAACTAGAAAATAGCAAGACAGGCAAATCATCAGTAAGAGAGGTAAAAAAAATTGCAGATATTACAAATATGGAACTGAGAACTATAAGAGCTCAGAAACAGAACTCCATAGTAAGAAAATGGGCTGTACAGCATGCTGTAATGGAATTTGAGCGTGAAGAGGATGTTGTAATGGAACAAAGAACCTAAGACCTGTATGTATTTAATAGAGTAGACTCTGATACAAGGTAAGAAGTCACTAGTGTAGTTAAGACTTACAGTAGAGTGTAAATAAATTATTATGGACACTAATAAATTCCTGATTTTTAAGCTAGGTTGTAATTAAACAGTAATTTGTGTGTTGCGATACCTGGATTTGTGTGCTTAAAGGCAAGTTATTGATAACTGATTGTAAACACTGACCGTCTGACATGAGACTACTTTATTGTACAAATACATAGGTTCATAGGTTTATACTAGGCTATCTGCCCTAAGGCATTTATAAGCCTAGCCCAAATTTTTGTGGCTTACGCCACCCCTTATATGAAAAAATACTGTGCCCATTAGTTTGTTGTGCCTCTGTCCAGCAGTGACACAGAGATGATTCCCGGGGTAAACCTACGATCTCCCATCCACAGATCAAGATTTCTCTTGAACAGAGCCAGCGAGGTGCTCTGCCTCACATGGACCGGGATTTTATTCCACAGCATAGGGAGTCTTTGAGTGATAAATCTATCCCTCCAGCACATCCTATTTATATCCGTGCTAAGGTTTAAGTTGCTTGCTCTAGTGGTTTTGGTGGATTTGAATTTTTTGAGGTGGAGCATGTCCATTAATTCCGGGTTGGACATGGCCTTGTATGTCAGGCACATGTCACCTCTGAGCAGACGGTATGCGACTGAATAGAGCTGGAGTTTCTTCAATCTGGCAGCATATGACAGATTTTGGAGTCCCTTTATCCTTTTGGTGAGGAACTTTTGGGGTCTTTCCAATTGCTGCAGATGTTGGGTGAGATACATCCCGAATGGGGCATTGTACTCTATCATTGGTCTGATAAGTGAAGAGTACAGGGGAACAATGACCTCACTAGATCTGGATGTGAATCCCTTCATGATCAGGTGGGCAATGTAGAAGGTCTTTCTAACCACTTTAGCAACGTGAGTGTCAAAAGAAAGGCCACTGTCAACCTGGGTCCCCAGGTCCCTGATAACCTCTTCTGTGCTTAGTGGATTGCCACCTATATGGTAGCTTGGGGTTGCCTTGTTTTTCCCGAAGGGTATGACTATACATTTGTTGGTGTTTAACTTCAGGCCATGGCTCTGGCACCAGCTATCTGTTTCCGTGAGTCCCTTCTGAAGGATATCCATGTCCGATGCACTTTCCACTATGGCGCCCAGTTTGCAGTCTGCAAACTTTGTCAGCCAAAGTCCTCCCATGTTGGCCTGTACTAATGAGAAGTAGATGCCGAACAATAGGGGGCCAAGGACCGAGCCCTGTGGGACACCACTTGTGACCAGCTTGGAGTCTGACATAGCGCCAGCAACTCTAACCCTGTGGGTTCTGTCCTTAAGCCAGTTTGCAACCCATCTTGTGACATATGGGTTTACATTTAAGCTGGTAAGTTTTTCTACAATACCCGAGTGGGGTATTGTGTCGAAAGCCTTTGCAAGGTCAAGGTAGGCTGTATGGACTGCCTTCCCTCATCGATGGCCTTGGTGACTGTTTCGAAGAAGTCGACCAAGTTCAAAAGGCATGATCTTCCCTTGACGCCAAACTGGGTCGGGTCCAATGTCTGCAAGTCCCCTATATCTTTGTTTATGAGCTCCATTATGATCCTCTCCATAGCTTTGCAGACTAGACTTGTTAAGCTTATGGGGCGGCAATTACCAGGGTCCGTAGAGGCACCGCCTTTGTGGAGTGGGACCACAGTTGCCGTACGCCACTCCTTGGGCACGTATCCTGTGGTAAGGCTGAGATTAAACAGCTGACTTGTGTGCGGGTTTAATTCCTCATTTAGCTCGTGTAGCACACAGCCGGGGACACCATCCGGTCCCATTGATGCTGTGTTTTTAGCTTTAGAGAGAGCAGCTTTCACCTGCGCATTTGAGATGTCTGGGAGGCTACACTCCGCTGGGATAGTTATCTCTCCTTTAGGGGAGGGGGGGTGAAGTTTGCACTGAACCTGTCTGCCAGTATGTTGGCAATGTCTGTGGGTTCAGTGATTTTTGTATCATTTTGGACTAATTCTGAGCATATCTGGGAGTTTCCACCCAGGTTCCTAAAATAGCTGAAAAAGGCCTTATGATTGTCCTTTGAATCCATGGCAATTTTTCTCTCAAAATTGGCCTTAGTTGATTTTATGAGTGCTCGTATTTTTTTACTAATAATGATCAGGGGTGACTTCCCTTTTATGGATTTTGTTCTATCATGTAATAGCTTTCTCCTCTTATTGTAAAGTTTGTTAATGGCTGAGGTCCACCAGACTGGACGTTTGTCCTTTGTGGAAAGAGTCTTGGTTTTATTTGGGATTGCCTGATTCATGCAGTCCTGGAGGTGTTCATAGAAGGCATTTGTAAGGGCTTCCGCAGCTTGGGTTGTGGTTTCCACTGGCTCAGGGGCCTTGAAGGATACCACACCAGTCTTGAGTAGTGTGAAGTTTGCTTTAGAGAAGTTCTTCACTGTGGTCTTTTTTGTTTGGGGTGGGGGTGGGATGTGGATTTCCAGTGAGATTAGTTTATGATCAGATCTCACCAATGAAAGATATACTTCCGGTGTGGAGCATTTTGTCCCCATGTTTGTGATAATGAGATCTAGTATATTTTCTCCTCTCGTGGGAACAGTGACTAGCTGTTCCATGAGTGACTAGCTGTTCCATGATGATAAAATGATTGTATCAGCAATAAAATATTTACATTGCTCAAAAACATCACAAGTTAGAAACACAATCCAAAATGTAAGATTTAGGAGCAACATAAAAGCTTTTGAATGCTTAAGAAAGCGTAATAATCAATAGTGCAACAAGGTGGAACCTGCAAGGGTAACATAACATAGCAAAGCATAATAATTAATAGTGCAATGTGGTGGAACCTACAAGTGTAACATAATATAGCAAAGCCTAATAATCAATAGTGCAACAAGGTGGAACCCGCAAGGGTAACAAAACATAGCAAAGCCTAATAATCAATAGTGCAACAAGGTGGAACCTGCAAGGGTAACATAACATAGCAAAGCATAATAATCAATAGTGCAACAAGGTGGAACCTGCAAGGATAACATAACATAGCAAAGCATAATAATTAATAGTGCAATGAGGTGGAACCTACAAGTGTAACATAATATAGCAAAGCCTAATAATCAATAGTGCAACAAGGTGGAACCCGCAAGGGTAACAAAACATAGCAAAGCCTAATAATCAATAGTGCAACAAGGTGGAACCTGCAAGGGTAACATAACATAGCAAAGCCTAATAATCAATAGTGCAACAAGGTGGAACCTGCAAGGGTAACATAACATAGCAAAGCCTAATAATCAATAGTGCAACAAGGTGGAACCTGCAAGGGTAACATAACATAGCAAAGCCTAATAATCAATAGTGCAACAAGGTGGAACCTGCAAGGGTAACATAACATAGCAAAGCATAATAATCAATAGTGCAACAAGGTGGAACCTGCAAGGGTAACATAACATAGCAAAGCATAATAATTAATAGTGCAATGAGGTGGAACCTACAAGTGTAACATAATATAGCAAAGCCTAATAATCAATAGTACAACAAGGTGGAACCCGCAAGGGTAACAAAACATAGCAAAGCCTAATAATCAATAGTGCAACAAGGTGGAACCTGCAAGGGTAACATAACATAGCAAAGCCTAATAATCAATAGTGCAACAAGGTGGAACCTGCAAGGGTAACATAACATAGCAAAGCATAATAATAAATATTGCAAAAAGGTGGAACCTACAAGTGTAATAAACATAGCAAAGCATAATAATCAATAGTGCAACAAGGTGGAACCTACAAGGGTAACAACATAGCAAAGCATAATAATAAATAGTGCAAAAAGGTGGAACCTACAAGTGTAATAAACATAGCAAAGCATAATAATCAATAGTGCAATGAGGTGGAACCTACAAGTGTAACATAATATAGCAAAGCATAATAATCAATAGTGCAACAAGATGGAACCTACAAAGGTAACAAAACATAGCAAAGCATAATAATCAATAGTGCAACAAGATGGAACCTACAAGTGTAACAAAACATAGCAAAGCATAATAATCAATAGTGCAACAAGGTGGAACCTACAAGTGTAACATAATATAGCAAAGCATAATAATAAATAGTACAACGAGGTGGAACCTACCTGTGTAACGTAACATAGCAAAGTGTGATAATCAATAGTGCAACAAGGTGTATCCTGCAAGTGTAACATAACAAAGTATAATAATTTAATAAAATGCTGTTTCATACTGGGCACTACTAACATTGAACATTATGAATATTGTGTGTTATCCCTCTAGTAGGGTGTATTAAATAAGCATAAACACTTTATAATTAAATTTTGGTTTGACTACTAGAATCACTAAAGTTGTAATCTGACGAATCACTGAAGTATCCTGTCTGAAATCTAATGGGGCATTCAGAAAGAACCATTATGTGGCAGTGCTGTACTATGTAACATAGATGGATTAGTTGGCACCACAGGACCCGGAAGCACGTAAACAAAGGTTTTCAAAATAAGCAGATGAAGAAATTAAACAGCTGCTAGGTCTCCAAATTTATTTATTTGAAATAGATAGATAAATAGATTTGAAATAGATTTTCATTCTTGGTTTGATTTTGCTTTTAATTTTGATAGATGGATTAGTGCGACATGGCCAGGACGTGATTACATAGGAATGATGACCAGCACAGTGCCAGCATAACGGGAAACATGCTACATGGCAAATGATTACACCCTTGTTTATGGCAGCCATCATGGTACTGCAGTGGCCTCATTGTGGGTGGTCACATGATGAGAGGCATAAGGAAGTTGTTTGGACAGTGTTCATATGTACAATGAAGCACCTCAGAGCTGCAACATTGGCACTGTGAGCAGGAAATGTAAGGCAAACACAGCAAAATGCCAACCTATTTCTTCACATAAATGGGCTAGAAATGGAGAGATAGTGAAACCAGAAATGAGTCAAGAGCAAGTAGATGAAGAACTACATTAGAAGATAGGGTAAAGAAAAGAAGTGAAGGCCTCTCCAGACTATTTTCAAAGTAGAAGTTTTGGTGCCCCTGAGAGATGGCCACTGAGGCTATCAGTGAGCTCTTCGTGTCACTTTCCACAGGGTGACCTTAATCCTCTTACAGAAAAACAAGCAGGCCAGGGGACTGCTGGCGACCTATCATCATGCACATTAACTGTCACATATAAAGAAGCTTGACACTACATCTCCTCCTGCAGCACAACTGATCCTGAAGAAAGGAGAAACAAAGGGAATTTCATTCAGACAGTACCATGGTCTGCATACTACACTTCTCTGCCACCTGGAGAATGTCACATCTCCATGGTCAAACCTCATTATAGTATCATAGAATCACATGAGGTTACTAGGCTATCAACCCGGAGGTCATTTCAAGCCTAGCTGTTTCATCCCAATGTGATACCATAGATACTCTAGTCAATACCCAGGACTGCATTTAGTAATCACTGCCCATGTCCAGGAGGGTTGTGGGCGCTATTCCCAGTATGAATTTACAGTGGCCCATTCACTCATCCAGGTGCCTTTTGAACAGTGTCATAGAGGTGCTCTGCTTCACATGAACTGGCAGCCTATTCCAAAGCTGTAGCAGTTGCTGGGAGACAGGTCTGTCCCTCTAGCACATCCTGTTCAAGTCACAGACTTAGGTCCCTGGAACAGGTAGCCAAACACAGTCAAAAAGGCAACTATAATTCATGAAACACAAACCAACACTTTGAACCAGTATAATCTTCTTCTTTATTACGATCTGGTACCTCGACCTTTCACCTTCAAAGGATCATAAACACAATGTGCTACCAACAGTTTAAATACACATAAAGTAGTGTTGGTTAGCACACAATTTTCACATTAATTACTCACTTAATTAATCAATCAAGTTTTAAAGTAGTCACATAGTTTTTTCAATTTTTTTACAAAAAATACCATTATTTAATTCTTTTAAGTGCAATTTTTTATCCACAATTTTTTTAAAGGTGCCTTATAATAATATATCCATAGTACATATAGAGTAAATGTAAAAATAATATCCAAATAATTAACTAAATACATAAAAATAATAAAATAAATAAATAAATAAGCAAAAAATTCTATCAAATCTAAGACATTTTATAAATTAATTATAAAGTAATCATATCCTATAATATTAACTATATGAATATAAATAATTTAAACACTTAATTCCAAATTTAACCTATAAGGCTTCAGTGTGTTATACTTTAAAATCATTCTAGTTTCTAATTCCAATAATCTTTGAGTATAAATTCCCCCACTTTCAGAACAAAATGGTTTGCCCAAGATACAAAACCTTAAACTATTAGGGCAACCCCCATGTTTTTCAAGAAAGTGCTTGGCCACAGGACTCACTTCATTATGATTTTTGATGTCTTTTAGATGTTCCAAAATGCAGATTCGAACCATTCTTTTGGTTTGTCCTATGTACCATACATTCACACAAGAACAACCTAAAATGTATACTACCCCCACTGATTTACAATTAAAGCGGTATTTAATGTGAAAACTGTGTGCTAACCAACACTACTTTAGTTGGTTTGCGTTCCCTGGAACAGGTAGCTCTAGTCCTATTTGATTTATAGGTTTGGGTCTTGGATTGCTCCGTAAGCCAGGCATAAGTCTCCCCTAAGAAGTCTATATGATGCTGAGTATAATGACAGGGACTTTAGTCAGTCAGTGTAAGGCACGTGCTGGAGTCCCTTGATCTTTGGTAGAAACCCCTGAGGTCTCTCCAGTTGCAGCAGGTGCTTTGTACAGTACATGCCAAAAGGGGCATTATACTTAATTATGGGACTGATTAGTGATGAGTTTAGAGGGTATAACCTCCTTTGCTCTAGAGGCAATGCCTTTGCTAAGCAAGTGTGCTACATAGAACGCCTTCCTTACTACAGTAGATACATGGTGGTCAAAGTTAAGGTCACAGTCTATTTGTGATCCCAGATCCCTTGCCACTTTGTAGGTGCATAGGGTATTATTGTTAACTGGAAAGTGTGAAGGGACATTGTTTTTACCAAAGGGAATGATGATGCACTTCTTTGCACGTAGTATGAGACCGTGACTAAGACACGAGTCGTTGGTCTGCTTAAGACCCTATTGAGTATACTGACATCATTTGGGGATTCAGTAATTGCACCCAGTTTGCAGTTGTCTGCAAACATGGTCAACCACAGCCCCTTAGTTTTGGCCTCAACTTCTGAGATGTGTATAGTGTGTTATTAAATACAAACTCCTTTGTCACTGTAAGACAAAAACAGGTGGTAATCACTACAAACTACATCAGAAATAGAAGTCAGTGGCAGCAACTGGTGCTATTCAGAGTCTAGACTGCCAAACCATATATGGTAATGCTTCCAGTAATAAGTTGGATCTCTTTCCCTAACCTCTGCCTTTAACTTGTGAAGCTGATCAGGGTGATATGTCTGCAGTTGCTCTACCTGCTCTGGCACTGCTCACAAGAGCAGGTAATGCCAGTGTTATCACTCAGCTTCTTGGTAAGTGGGTGACAGATATAAATCTTTTATGTGGAGCTTTCATACTACCCCAGTAGGCACTCCATATAGTCCTTATGTAGCAAATAGAGTGTGGAGTAACATAGTACAAGGCTTGACAGGTAACTGTCATGGTTAGGAAGGCACACCCTTTCAGGGAATTGAGAACAAAGGCACTACAGGTTGTAGACTTGCTGTAGGGAAAGGTCCCCCTCACAGGGAACAGAGATCAAGGGAAAGACAGGTTACTGTACTGCAGTGTAGTGGATAACAGCGAACCATATGCACATACCACAAGACATGCTCCAGGGGATATGAGGCCTGGCTTTCTGCATAGTGCTGATGGTTGGCAAGCAGTAGTAACATGCCAGTTGCATCTGCTTGTATGTCACAGGGCTTGAATGGTGACAGCATATTAGCACACAAGTCTTTGGTCACCAAACAGGGGCAAGGGACAGTGCTGAGACATTGGAGAATGGTAAAAACAGTATTGCATTCACACACACTGACTGTCCTGTGTAATACACATGATTACACATATTGTCATAGAATTGAAAGAGCAGGCAACAATGTGACATTTTGCACACCAGAGACAGAGGTGTTACTACAGGCCATATGCACACATGCACACTTGACATGCATATATTTGAAAAGCATAAATCATAAAAGCCTTCTGAGGCCAGGTGTGGCAGGGAATCATGCAGGTCATCGGTGCTGTGGGTAGTCATAATAGAACAGTATTATAGGTGCATCACACTCACCATTATGATACAGCATGCCACAACCAAGGCACAATCTATTGACAGAGACAAGTGCATCACAGGAGGTGGTTCACCAACACTGAGGCACCTCACAGAAGTGGAGTAATTCCTGGTGTCCCTGCACATGGTGGGTGAAAGATCCATAATACCTAATGGTGGCTTGAATGTGGAAGCTGGACTGGTAACAACTACCCAGGCATCTAAAGAGGATGCACCAGGACAGTACTAGCATATTGCATACTATAATACAGTGATCCACTAGTGTGAATAGGTTAGTCAGCACAATACACCTTATATCTTTTCTCCAGGAACATGGGGTCTTCTGCAGCCATGACAACCTGCACCACAAGGTGCATATGTCCCTATAGGTTATGGAAATAATAAGTATGGTGTAGTGTGTGTGCTCCACATGTGGACATAACAGACATATATGATCCAGCACTGCCACAGATACTTATTTTTATGCTTTCACACTTTCCCTGGGTGGGTCCAGAACAACAGTTAGGCACATGCTTTATGTCAGTGGGTCACCTGTAGCTGACAATGCTTGCATTAAGCACACGGCACAGGTCAACACAAAGGAACTATCAACAGCAGTAACACTGGAGGCCATGCACATCTCTCTCCACAGATGAAATAATAATGGAAAAGCAAGCTTAATCACCTGCATCCCCTGTATTTAACACTGTACAGCCTGTCCATGGTAGGTCATCCCAAACTGCACAAGAGTTACCACCACATATGGTATGAGTTATCTGCACTATCCCTGAGATGCACTCATTCATGATGTGAGATAGGTGTGTAGGTGGCCATTAATGCCATGATTCCAAGACATTCCCTAATCAAGGTGTCACCCTTGCATCAGTCAGTGGATGTGCAGGTCAGTGATCCAAGGACAGATTCCCACTATGCACACAAGTCAGAGACGTTGAGTATACTGCTTGGCCTTTATAAAAAACAGAAATGTCTGCAAGGACTGTAGGACATCCTGCAATGTATGCAGAGTGACATGGCTTATAGTGCCCTGGAGAAAACACACCTGCTAGAAGCAGTGGTATCTCGCTTGGCAACCATTGGTATTTCCATGGGGGTAACTGCTAAATGCCCACTGTTTTCATGCTAGTGGATGGCTGCACAGTACAAGGTTTACATAGATAATGCACACTGTTTTACAGACAGCATCACTCTTCCCTCTGTCATAGCTGCCTCCACCTCTAGAGTTGGGCACTCCCATGGTCATGGACAACACTCTTCTGGATCCATCATGGACCCCCCCCCAAACCAGCTTTTTTTGGGTCCCGTGGTTCCACAGCATCACACTCACCCTTTTGGTCTACTGACTTCTGTGCCAAAAAATGGCTAGTCTTGTGGTCATGAATGCTGACCTTTTAATGTCTGTCCACACTGGGGGCCCAGCCAGATTCCCATGCTCATAAAGTATTATTCATCCAATCCTGATATCATAAGAATAATGGAAGTTCTACCCCAAAACTGGAAAATCCAATCTTTGACTCCCCTCAGCTTCCTAGCCACTTGTACGGCTACCACATCCACCTCCTTCAACCCTTGCACCTATGCTAGGATTGCTGTTCCCTGTAAGTGTGCCCATACTACCTGTGCAAACGATGATGACTGTGACCTTGCCAGCCCTCTGGTTTGTGTGAGTATGGTAATGTCTGATGTGCAGTATAACCAGCTGATAGCCTTAGTTTTGTTAATGTATACATCAGTTTTATTCCATGTTGTCCACATAGGGTTACCACCTGTCCCACTTTGTGAGGGACAGTTCCTCTTTGGGCAGTTGTGTCCTGCAAAAAAATTGTAAAAATGGCAAATGTCCTGAGATTTTAGGGCAAAATTATTTCCTATATTTTATGTAATAGTTGCATAAAACAGTTATTCTGTATCTGAAACACCTAAATGTTATAAGAAACAGAATAAGCAACTGAAATGATACAATAATAAGCTTTTATTTAGGCAAAAAAATTAAGTTCTGTCCTTTGTACTGGCTGTGGGTATGTTTTGGCCTTCAAAATCTGACATTTCTACCAAAAATGTCCCACTTTGGGCATGTGAAAAAGGTGGCAACCCTATGTCCATGTCATGGTCCATGTTTACCAGTGCTACTACTTACTGCCTCATGTGGAGTACTAGTGCAGCTGGTTACCAAGTCTCCTCATCTGACTTCTCCTCCACTGCTGCCACAGGTCTCTCTGGGGGTACTGTGATGTTCCCACATTAATTACCACACAACAGAAGTGAGCAATCATGAGTCTGAATACATGTTCTTTAATGTTGGATATCTGCAACAGTGCTATCTTCACCGTGGTCTGTGAACTACAGATGGGGTTCACCATCCACAGTTCTTGCATCACCTGCAGCACGCAACAGTGGCCTGCTGCACAAAACTATTCCCTTGAGGACAGACATTGGTACCTACAAAGTCCTGGATATGCTGTTGCCATAGATGTTCAAGGGAATAGTTTTGTGCAGCAAGGATCATAAAGGTGTATTCTGATGGGCTGGATGAGCGTTGTCATAGTGGAGCAATTATCTATGGTGTCCCATAGGACTTAGGAGCAGACTAGCTGTTCTGTTCTGTGTATTTATTAATAACATGGGGTTGTTCTTCCACAGTGCCATTATTATGCAATATGCAGATAATTCCATTTTTTCTATTCTTAGCCCCCCCTCTTAATGCCACATACTCAAACTGGGTATGGTCACAAGCCAAGTTTTTACCCAGGTTGTACTCCAAATGGTCTGTTGTGGTCAGTGCATATACTGCCACAGTGAGCCAACTAGCCAAATAAGCTCCATGCTTATTAGCTCCAGATCAAAAACACATGGTAGATCTTCACTCTGCACTCTGTAAAATGTCAACAATAGATAGGATTATGTTGGAAGTGGTGCCCAGTATGGAATCTGTAAATATTACCTTAGACCAAGATCTTAAACTTGCCTTGCATGGCTGAACTTCAGTTAACAAACTCTGTGATCGCCTAGGGACCCTCTGATAAACAAATCACCTTGTCAGCAGCAGTGCTACCTAAATTCTTATAGGGTCGTGTGCTGCCTAAATTCTTATAGGGTCATGTGCTTCTTATTAGTACTTCTGTCTTTGTGTTTGCTAAATTTAAAACTTCCTGTCATAAGAAATCTGGATTTCCTGCTATTGCACATAGTCTCGTCAGTCACTGTTTTCTTTGAGAATATTACTCTAAAATGAATTCAGCTGTTCCAAGTCAGTCTACTTTTTAAAATTCTTCATAAAAATTCTGCGCTACTGTCTTCCATCATTATTGATTAAAACTCACCCAGCTAGATCACTACAATCCCTTAATTTGATTACATTATCTGGCTCTCCAACTCAGTCATCTTTTAGTGAATCTTGATAACTGATGATCCTGGTTCAACAAACTGCCCCTTATTGGTACGCTTTTACAGGTTCAAAACAAGCACACATAAAAATATTTTTGTTACCTCTTGGAAGGCCTAGACCCAAAGTACCAAGGGAGATTTCATTTAAACTTTTTTAGACTGTAGTACATTTAATCATCAATAGAATGTACTCAAAAACATCCCATCTGCCTCTGTCAGCAGCTCATTCACTCATATAATCCCTTTCTGCCTGAACACTTTTATTAATTCTATTTAACCACCTTTTTCCTGCTCCCTCCCTTATTAATTTATTAGTTTTGTCTTTCTCTTCTTCCTGTCATATTATACATTTGTAAAAATGTAAACAACAGTCTTGAACACACTGTAATCTAAACATCTTTTTTGTTGATTTTCAAGATGTTCTAAATTTTTTTAATGTTCTACGTTCTACTTGTATTAACTTAACCTCCTGTACATATCCAAATTAATCTATATTAACTTAACCTGCTGTACTATCCAAGTAAACTTGTATTAACTTAACCTGCTGTACTATCCAAGTTAATCTGTATTAATCTAACCTACTGTACTATCCAAGTTAATCTGTATTAACTTAACCTGCTGTACTATTCAAGTTAATCTGTATTACCTTAACCTGCTGTACTATCCAAGTTAATCTGTATTAACTTAACCTGCTGTACTATCCAAGTTAATCTGTATTAATCTAACCTACTGTGCTATCCAAGTTAATCTGTATTAACCTACTGTATTATGGTCTTTTCTAGGCTGAGATGGAAACTGGTTTATTGAGATCAGGGCTCTATCACAGTCAAAAAATTAAAAATAAAATAAACAATAAAACTGCACAAATATTTTATGTGGAATAAGTTCAAATGTCCCCAGTCAGAAAGTTTTGCCATGTTAATTCACAACTCTGATGTTGCATAACCTTGGATTTGGTTACAATTTTTTTTCATTTAGAGTCTGTTTGATAGATCAGGTTCAAAAAATTGGGGTCTCAATCAAAACTGCCTGATCAATTTACCAGCCTTGAGTAATTTACCCAAGTTTTTATGACCTCATTTATATTCAATAAGGTGACGCAGGGAACTAAAGTTCACTGCAAGGGTTCAGAATGCTTTGCTCCCATGTAAGAAATGTTAATGTCTTTTGAACTTGGTATGGCTGATTGTGACTAGCTTTAAAATGAGTTCATTTAGCCAAACCTTCACTCACATTTCAAGAGCTCAAATCAAATAAGTACTTTGGTGATACTTTCTTGTTTCATGTAAATAAAATGTGTTAGATGGTATGAGCTCGTTTACAAAACTGTTCCTTACAATCCTTTTTTTAAACATACTTACGAGAACATCTTTATGCAGTTTGCCCATGTAGTGTTATCTGATCAGTAACACTGATTAGATTACTTGTTATTTTGTTTCATCACAATAGTCCTGTGCACTTTTTAGCAAGGCATTGCCAAAGGACATAGGAACCATCATAGTATGCCTGTACCAACACTACCTAATACCTGTATCACCTGAAAAAAATGCATTCTGTTTAGCTTCCTCAACAGCCCATTGCTCAGCTCTGTATTACTTGTGCTGTATGTTCATACTCTGTACTAGACAGGTGACCTGGGTGACAACACAGAACCTAGCCAAGTAGCTTAGAGTTTAGCAGGTGGATTTGTCATTCCCCCCCAATGAGAAGCATACTGCTTACCTCAGGATTAAATTTTATGGGTACTTATCCAATCATGTAGGTAGAACTTGAAGGAGATCAGTGAGTTAAATTGTTCAACGTGCAAGGAGAGCTTGTTCCATAGGTAGAGAATTCTTTGGCTGAGGAACCTATCTTTCCAAGAGGTCTTGTTTATGTTGTGATGAAGGCTGAGGTCTTTGGGATGAGTGTTTTTAGTGTAACAAGTATTTCTGAAGTTGAAGAGGTCTAATAGGACAGGAACTTTCATAGCCCAGAAGGTGAGGCAGATATCACCATCAAGGAGCAAGTACAAGGCAAAAGAAAAGACATTTTTTTAGTCACTCCAGGTAGCTAAGGAAACTTAACCCTTTATTTTTAGATTAAAAAATGTCACAGTCTTTCTAGTTGGCAATGTTATTGGAACAGTGCATTTTATTCTGTTATCGGCCTAATGAGGGATAAATGGAGGAGTATCATGACATCTTTGGACCTGAAGGCATAACTAATTGGGCAAGGTAAAATGATTTATTAACTGCAACTGATACAAGATGACCAAAGAATAGTATATTATCGGTGAAAGTACTAAGATATCTAAAGACTGCATTGATCTGAAAGATGATCTGGCTTATGTGTTAATCAGTAGGATAGACTTGTTTCCCAAAGACAACTATACTACATTTCTGTAACATTAGTACTGTTAACTACTCTTGAGAGGCATTTAAGATTAGGCACTTGCTTTTACACATGCCACATTTTGCCTGCTATACTGCAAAACGTATTGTGTTACTCGTGTGAAACTGTTATAATGCTTTTTGGGTGTATGATACTGATTAAAAGCCATTCAAAATGTGGTCCAGTTGAAGAAATATAATTTGAAAAAAGAATAGTTCCTAAATAATTTAACAAAACAGACGTTCTAGACACTGGCCTTCATTTGGCCATATAATGTCCTCTCTTGCTCTTTTTTTTTAAATACAAATACCAGAAATAGTATCTGATTATAATCCGTATCAGTGTGATTTCCCCATTTTCTCTTGGGCCTTTGTTAAACGTCTCCTCACACTAACTAATCATTTATGCCTTGTTTTCCCCATTTTCTCTTGGGCCTTTGTTAAACGTCTCCTCACACTAACTAATCATTTATGCCTTGTTTCTGGCTAGAAATGAATGTATTTTGGCAGTTCTAGATGGTAATGTGCAACACCACTGTGAGACGTCCTAGAACAGTAACACAGCCTCCAGGCTGAGTGACCCTATGCTCTTGGTTTCCTTTTTCCAGTTGTACAAATTATTGAATGACTTTTAATGAATTGTTACAGAAGTACAATCACATGCATCTTTTATTAGTAAATCATGCTCCTGCCATACAGTTCTATGTACCTAACAATGTTATTGAACGTTTTTAGGTTCAGAGGAAGAAAGACGTGTATTTGAAAAAGCCGATCTCCAAAACAAGTTGGCCCAGAAGCCTGTAACTGACCTTGAAGTAAAGATTAAAGTGGTGGAAGCCATGAAATATGGATGTGACTTCAATGTTTCAGCAGTCATTGTTAACAAGACTTCATCTGATCGAGTGTGCAGGCTGATGTTCTGTGCCCGAACAATCAGCTATAATGGCGAAATAGGGAATGAGTGTGGAATGAAAGATCTGCTCAATCTTGAAATCCCAGCTAATCAAGGTAATTGTTGCCACTGTAGCAAAGGAAAGCTGAACTAGCCTTGTTTTTGCAGATTAGGCTGCCATCACCATCCTCAAGTAGTGCTTATAGCATGTTAACTGATTGCTGTACTGTCTGTATTTTCCAAGTTGGTGATCTTCAGGTATAATTGGTTAGCCCTCAGGTGACTTCCTTTGTTAACAGATTATGCTTTCGCTTTTTTCCCTGAAGTGAACCTTTGCTGGCTCCTGTGATGTAATCTAATGTGTCAGCAGTTGTTTCCTTTAGTACAAAATTGTCATGTTTTGCAGCATGGTGCTGACTACCTCTTTGGTTGATAAGTGAGCACTTTAACATATAATAATTTGCCATGGAAGTACAGAGCACATCAGCATCCTTTACAACCTGAAAATAGCTGTTAGACACATTAATACATTGTCTGACATTGTATTATGATTAATAATGTGAGCTATTTGAGCAAGATATCAAAATGTTTATTGATTTTATCTGACCAATACCCAAGTTTAAACCTGCTCTTGATCAATCAGCCTTGTACATTCTTTCTTATTATAAATCTGCTATCCTGTATCTGTGTAAAACCAGCATCTGATCTCCGGAGGTTTTTTTTTTTCAGTGTACTTGATTTATGGTGTGCCAAAACAGAGGAGATGACTAAGAATTATTTTGTTCTGTTTGAGTATGAATAAACCAAACTCACTCTGCCCTTGTTACGACCTGAAGCATTAAGTAGCAGTGAAGATGATACTGTGGGGTCTTTGAGGAGGAAGGAGACCTTTCACAGATAGGACTAGATGATCTCCAGAGGAGGATCACATCCACCTCAGAGGACAGTTTAAAATGATTCATTGAGTGCCCACCCTTTGTGTACTGCCATATAAGACTGTTCAGAAGGAGTATCTCAGTGACATTGCAGACCCTGCGTGAACAGGAAGATGCGATTGAATAGCTAGTTAGCTGCACAGAAGGTGAAACAGGTGAAACAGCTCAGAGCAGAGATGGGCTGACATTTGTAAATGCCCCTCTGTGGGGCAGCACCATACTCCTTAGTGCCTTTCTGCCTTCCTCCTATCTGCTGATTTGCTCACTTGGCATACCTGATACTGGTGATAACTTCTCTGCTCTTTCCTATTCCTAGGTAAGCAGCTGCAGCTAAAGAGTGTTGCAGTCAGGCTCCTGTTGGCTTAGAGATGCAGTCTTAAGCTCAGATGCAAACACCTTTACATTAGTGTAAATCCCATTATTGGCCACTTGAGAAACTTGACTGGTTTTGCCTACCACTCCTAAGCAGCCAGTTTAAACTCTTCTATCTATCTAGTCAAGGAGTAGAGAAATGTAGATCTAGAGAAATACTAGAGATCTTGGACTACACAATAAGATAGGAGGAATAGGGTGCAGCAGGATATGAGTACATAAGGTCATAAAAGGAGACTTTGAAAGAACAGAGTACAGGAGGAAATACAGGGACAGGAGGGGTCTTCAGCTATACAAGGTACTAGTTTCATTCTTGATCAAAAGAAGTATTTATTTACAGAAAGGGTGGTGATTCCTCGCAATGGTCAGTGGAAAGTAAACCAAATTTATTCTAGATGCATACCTATTAACTGTACAGATTTTCACAGAGTGTCCAGGTTTTTGCCTCATATTTTTGGTCTGTTTCTCATACAATTGTGGTTTTCTGGCAAGTCACTGAGGGTTAAAGTAAAATAATGACCGCAATTTGAGTTTCACACTTCATACCCTTCAGAAAATTCATAATAAGGGAAAATCTGTTATTCTATCAATTTTCTAAGTTTGTGGGAGCAATATTTGTCCCCTCCCATTGTTGATGGTTTTGTCCAGATTTCTTGCTCTAAGAGGTTGAGCGGTATGTCTAGATGTTATGTGATGTGATGTTTGTAAGATAGATGTTATGTGATGTTTGTAAGAGGGAAGTCAGGCAATGGGAAATAGGATGCCATTTGAGTCAGCCAGACCAGATGCATAAAGTGTCTCCTGCTGCCATCAAGAATGTGGTGTGATTCACTATAAATCAATAACTGTTGAGTGGGCTGTGGGCAGTCTCATGACACTTGATGAATATTCCTGCATATTTGCAGAAATGTTTAAAAAAGACAATATATTACATGCATAGTTAACAAAAAAAAAACTAATTCAAAACAACCCATTCACTTCCACACTGATTATTTTTTCAGAATTCTCCATTTTTGTTAAATGTTGTATTCTTTACTCTAGTTCAACATGTATATACCATTTATCATCTTTCATACCATTAAAGGAGTTTAATCATTTCTAAAACAATTCACACTGTTTTCTTTTCTCCAGTCCTTTTCTGCAGATTATCCAGACACCAGTGCCTCATACCAGACATTCTTTCATGTAGTTTCTCCATAAACCACACCCATATTCTTCTAAAACTGTCCATATATGTAGACAAGGAATAAAATGTCAAAGTTGTCAGAGTCTGAATAAGTCCTTCAGTCTAACCACGCTGCTCTTTCACTGTTTTATGTAGTAATGCCTTCTAGCCATAGCTTCTCATGTCCTGTTAACCACAGTATATTTCAAATAGTTGATATACTCAAAATTCATGCATTATGACTTACGCAATATATAACTTTGTTATAACTCATAGTACTGTGATGATATTTCTTTCCCACACAATTTCTCACTAATCCCTTAGTTGCCATTTCCATGTTTAATCATTTTATATGTTTATAAGCTCCACCAATTATTTACCTAATGTTTCTACCATATCCATGTTTAATCGTTTTATATGTTTATAAGCTCCACCAACTATTTACCTAATGTTTCTATCATATCCATGTTTAATCATTTTATATGTTTATAAGCTCCACCAACTATTTACCTAATGTTTCTACCATATCCATGTTTAATCATTTTATATGTTTATAAGCTCCACCAACTATTTACCTAATGTTTCTACCATATCCATGTTTAATCATTTTATATGTTTTAAGCTCCACCAACTATTTACCTAATGTTTCTACCATATCCATGTTTAATCATTTTATATGTTTATAAGCTCCACCAACTATTTACCTAATGTTTCTACCATATACATGTTTAATCATTTTATACGTTTATAAGCTCCACCAACTATTTACCTAATGTTTCTACCATATTCATATTTCCTAAATTATCATGTATTTCTCTGATTTGATACTCTGTTTATCCCTTGTCAGATTGCTCTCTCCCCAAGTAGCCTCTTTTTAATACTAACATAAAGCTGCACCATATAGTTGCCATTGCGATAACCAGTTTCTAACCCCCTTACTCATTAAAATTAAAAAATAAATCTTTTACTGGATCAGTTTTGAATCCCATAATAACTGTAACCCCAACCTTCTGATTCTCGAAGCACATTCCTCGGGAAACATACATGTAGCCTTCTGAATTCAAATAACTGAGGAACATAAACGCCTTAGGGGAAAAAAAACTTTATTTTAAGACATTTTACATAATTTCCATGTTTCAGCCTTCACTTTGTGTACCATAATTTTATACAGCTTCACCTCTAACCCATTTATTTATTTTCCCAGAATTTTTACTCAGCAGTTAAATTTTTCTATCATATACCTTATAACGACTGCTTCCTCCTTGAACTATTTTCTCGTTGAAGTATGTCTAGCTTTTATTTTTACTTGTTTTTGGTCCAGATAAAACATAAAAATCTCTTATCGGTGCTATTACTTCTGCATTGTCCTTATTATACAAAAGTAATGTAGAATCGTACATATCAGTCAGAATCTTCTCATTTGACTCCACTAGAGACCCTGTAAACATCTGACACCATCCACAGACTTTACAAGTATGGGAATAGAAATAGATTGCTAAACCTTTCATCTGTATCATGCACATACTGCACATACACCTATAGATAATTTAGAGTTGCCACTCTATTGTCACTGGGATGTGGGAGGAAACCAGAATACCCAGTGAAAACCCATGCAAACATAGAGTGAACATGCAGATTTCACACAGGAGACATCCCGGCCAAGAGCCAAACATGCTAACCTCCTGTTGTGAGGTAAGTATGCTACTAACTTTGCCACTGTGCAACTCAGAGTCAGAACTGTGTTTCCTTCCACACCTCCTATCTTCATCTCTTGTATTTCCATACAAAATGCAGCCATGTCAACAAAACTATAAATACAGTGTAAGGAGGAATTTTAAGGGCATTCCTAGAACAGCATGTTTCTCCAAATAATGTTCTTTCAGCCACTTCCTCAGAAGTGATCCGTGGCATCACTGGCTAAGAATATGGCTTTCACAAAAATTTATTCATTGGCTTCAAACACACCCACAGTGCTGAAGCTACTGAACCTTTATACTTGGGTAATATTGTGCTGACTACCAGTTGGAAGGATCTGAGGATCTGGGCAGAATGGCAGGGTATAGATGGTGCAGTACATTGCATGGGGTACTACTGGGCAGCCAGAGTACTGCAACAGCCTTTCCCTATGAGAGTGCCAAGAACTGGAGCACCATCTACAGATGCAGAGGGTCGGTTACAGTGGTGCAGGTATCAGTCACTGCCCCACTAGTTAAAAAGAGGCTCCTGGAAGCTAGTAAACAATGAAGGTGGATAATTACCACAATCCAGAAACAAGCCAAGAAAAAAAAAACACCAACAAGTAAGGCTGCCAACTCCAGAAAGGAAATCAGGTGTCAACCAAAAATTGTTAAAAACAAAACAAAAAAAAAAAAAACTTCAATGTTAGCTTTATGTCCACCAACATGAAACAGGGACTTCCTCAGAATAATCAGTGATACAAAACCATTAAGCTTTTATAACTGGAATTTAAAAACCAATGAACAACTAGAATTACCTAATTAGCAACTGTAGTATTCCCTTAAAGGTAAGTAGAATAGTTGTACAAAATTCATTTTGCTAAAAAAATAAATGACTGCTTTAAACACGTGAGTGCTAAACATCTTTCAGTCATAAAAGTGAACTATGTATAGTTCTTTTGCTATTTAATTAAAATAATATAGTTTAAGTGTAACCTTAAAACCAAAATAATTCATTTTTGAATATCCTTTTCTTAGATGGTAGATACATAAAAATTAAATAAAGGTTAAAAGCGTTTATGTATGTTTGTTTGTGCACACTTGATTATACCATTGTTGGGTTAATAATGGTATAATATACAATTAATAAATAGTTTATAACTTCAGTGCTTTTTCCTTCAAAACTGGGGTTAAAGAAATAAAATCATTTAACCCACTGGGGCGATTGGCATCCAGCTTTAACTACCATGTTAATTCTTTCATTTTGATTTTTCTTTCCCGTCTCCTCCTCTAGGATTATAAAGGATTTTTTTCTAGGATGAGAAAGGAAAAACTTTTAAAATCAGAACTTTCTACTGAATGACTGTACACAGCATTATTTATGTTGCATCTTGAAATGTCATAGTAATGTTCATAGATGTGCTTTTTCAATTATCATTCTGTTTTTCCTACATAGAATGCTGCACAAGTGGAACACAGTGTGACATAAACTAACCCCTTACTAGACCAGTTTCCTCCCAGGGATAAACCACTGATTTCAAACTTATTTATATTTATAAAGGGGCTAGCTTCTAAAATGTATTTGCAATGACTGCAATTACCTTACCAAGAAGTATGGTAATTGCATTGACTGCAATTACCATACTTCTTGGTGTTTCTGTGTGGTGTATCACCTAAAATTGTGTCCTTGTTGGTTTCTACTATATTTCTGATGCCGTTAGATGCTTAAGAATAAAAGTAGATTTACTTCCAGCGATATTTTGTAATTTGTTGTCACTGGTCAGGATGCACCAGAATTTGTATAAAAAAACAGAACGACAATTGAAAAGGTGCATCTATGAACATTACTATGACATTTCAAGATGCAATGTAAATAACGCTCTGTTCAGACATTAAGTAGAATGTTCTGATTTTAAAAATTGTTCCTTTATTATCCTAGAAAATATCCTTTATAATCCTAGAGGAGGAGCCTGGAAGGAAAAAAATCGGAATGAAAGTGTAATGTCCCTCCTCTGGGCCAGTAATCAAGGAGTCTTAATCCTCACCAGTGACACTGGTGAGGGACTTTCACTTATAAAAAAGATAGATAAACACAGTATTTTCAGATGCAGCTCTCTGCACCAAGCATAATTTCCCTTAAGAGCACACAGGGAACACAATCCACTCCTGAGGCTATACTTTCTCTCTCTCTCTTTCTCTCTCCAGGCCCCAAATACAAATCCATGCTGACTACTAAGGAGCTCCATGTCCCTGTTCCAAGTAGCTGACACACATACACTCTTTGAGAGTTGATTTTCACAGACACACACACACACGCACACACACACACACACACACACACACACACACACACACACACACCTTGGAAAGGCTTGCACAAATTACCTGCTCTACCACCTCTTCTCAGGATTTAAGGTAGTTCCACTGCCACCAGTCATCTACTCTAAGACTCTTAACAGGGTATCCAATTATATTGATTGAAATCAATACTAATACCAATGGTAATGTTGACCAAGCAGCATGACTTTCAGGAGCATTATGCCACAGCATCACTAAGTAAATATAACTACTCTCAAACGTTAAATATTTCCTAAAAAGACCAGCCACAATGAAAAGTTTAAATATATTTAATGATAAATAATAAAAACATGAAAATACTGAATATCTATTTACAATAAGCACCAGAGTTTCATCCACAGGAAATATTAAAAATAACACAGATGGAAAGATTCACACAGATACAGAAAAACAATACTTAACTAATCTCGTTACATTTTCCTGACTGATCTAAAAAATTACTGTTTCCTACTTAATAGAGCAAGGTTAGGTGATGTGGTTGAGTGGTCTTTCTTGTCAGGCTTCACAAACAGACTGCCCTGAGACTTCTATCTTATCTAGTATTAAAGCATCATTTCAGTTCTGGATTACAGAATGAGATCACATCTGGTCACCTGACTCTGTGGTTCCCACACTACTCCCTTTACTAGAAGCTGAGCCAGGATCTGGCACATATGTCACAACACACACACACACACACACACACACACACACACACACACACACACACACACACACACACACACACACACACACACACAGTTTTGCAAAGATGTGTTACAGCATCTGGAAGCTATAAAACCATTTTAACACTTCCACCCCTCCAGGGTAGCAATTAGTTAACCACTAAGGACAAGGATTTCTAGTCCTTGTTTTCACAGATGTTGCATGTCTGGCTGCATTCAGACCAGTGAGATACAGTGATGGGTTAAATGATTTTATTTCTTTAATGGCTTATACCAAGTAATTTAATTTCAAGTTATTTTTCAAAGTTAGCTGGACTGAAATTGACCTCTTCTCTTCCAGTATCCTCTGTTGCAATATATTAATTTCAAGAGTTAACAATACAGTCTGACATATAGGTGTATTTCTTTTCTGTCCAGCAGGACCCACTGTTAATACATATTTTAACACAAGCAACTTTGAAAATACATCTTTAACACAAACACATGTACAAATCAGTTTGATATACAAATGTCATACAACTCTTTACAAAAATCTAGCTAGCTATGCTGGCATATGTTACAAATCCACTGCCCTACTCCTCCTGGCATGGCTAGCACTACCTCACTGGATGCCAATTATCCCCATGGGTTAAATGATTTTATTTCTTTAACCCCAGTTTTGTGTGAGAAGTCCAAGATGAAAATGATCAGCAGCAAGTAAATCCATGCTATGGCACCCTAAACCAAGCACAAAACAAATTCAAACACTCCAATTTAGAAAGTACTCTGCATGAATACTTCACCATTTTATGTGTGCTGCCAGTTTTATTAATTAAAAGCATTTATCTATATTACTGTACCTGGAGTTACATGTGAGATTAATGTGAAACCCATTTGTTGCTTCATTGAATGATGAGGTTTGAAACACTTTTGAAACGGTGAATTTAGATGCCCTGGGCTAAAAATTTTTTTTCAAAAGTCACTTGTCTTCTTTTTTTTGTTTCATAGTTATTTGTCTCACTAGAACTTTTCACGGTTGAAATGTTGTGTATGCAGTCATACAAACATACATACAATGTTATTGCCAACGGAAGAAGACTGTCTAATCTGCCAATTTTGTGTTACTAGCACCCCATAGCTGCTCCTCCACCATGACCTCACTTCTCATCCATGTATCCAATAAATACATCAGTCAAATTACACGCCAATACCCACTCAGGCATCTTGTTCCATGTATCTACCATCCTTCCTGTGAAATAACACTTCTTTAAATTCACTCTGGAATTTATACCATCTATTGTTAACTGAACCTCCTTCTGTCCACCTCTGAGTTTTTTCATAAACCTTCTCATTCACAGTCCCATTTCAAGGGCTGTTGCAGTCCATCCCTCCTTGTTTTTTAATGAAGAGTCCCATTCACACCTCCTTCCATCATAGTTCAGTACATCCATCCCCAATCACCCTTGTCACCATTGTCTGCACACTTTCCTGCATTGTAATGTCTCATTCCATATCTCTGTATGTGAGTTTCTTACATTCTCTCTATGCCTCTCTCTCTCTCTCTCTCTCAGCCTCCCAGTAGTCCTACCAGAACTGCATGCACTGTACCAGTTGTGGTCCAAGCAGTGATAGCCAGAGTGGGAGAATTGCCTCCATCACACTAGATTCGTCACATCAGTGATTCCTTTCATCTTTGGATGCTGTCTTTTTATTTTGTACTCTATGCCCCACTGGTACTATCATTGCGTGCTGATCTTATATCAGGTTTATTGTAATGCTACCTTTTGTGGTTGCTATTTCTTAGACTGCAAATTTCTCTTGTATCTCAGTGGGTGAAGTAGGGATAAGTTATAAATATTTAATCATCTTCCTCTCTTAAAACGCTCTTTTGCACGGTTTTGCGCATTTTTGTGCATAGCGCAACATCTGGCAGCGCTGCCTAATTGGGTTTAAACTATTCCTGGTTCCACAAAGTCTGCTCTTCACTTTTTCCCTTAACTGCTCTATCTCTCAATTTAAACACCATATTCTCATTCCAAGGCCCTTCACTGGTCCAATTAAGTAATCCTACAAGTTAGCACTATTAAACCATAAGCACTACTTACTCTTATACTCTCTACGATTACCCTGTCCTCTATTGGTCCGTCTTAAATTCAGTTTCCCTATTACTCTAGCATGTCCAAAGGTCAGTCAATGGTTTCCTCTCCAGTCCAGCTGGTGAATCTGGGAAATTTGAGGCAATGTTACAACTGTCTCATGTACATGGACAACCCTCTCCTCCTCCAAACAGGTTAAAATATATGTGAGAGATGCAACTATTTAGCCAAACTAGAGGCTGAGCTCTCTCATCTCAAAACTGGTGTAACCAGTCAGGAGGAGAAGGTAACCTCACACAACACAATTCCAGTATCACATAGTCCCACCACATCAGCGAACCAAACACATAAATACACAAAAACATACTCGGAGGCTCTAAATAAAAATCTACCTAAGCAACAGAGACCTCCAAAGCAGACATCCAAGCAAACGCTACCTCAAAACAAAACACACACAACACATAACCCACAAAGTCAGTGTGCCAAGCAGCCACAGCCCTTAAGGCTGAATAACACACCTGATACTCTTGTTATAGGTGACTCTATTGTCAGACACACTGACGTCCGCTCACCAGGCTGAATAAAGAGAAGGTCACAGTGAGCTGCCTGTCGGGTGCTAGGATCCGACACATAATGCAAGCACTCAGGTCACTCCAAAGCAAATACAAATATGACTCAGTCATTGTACATGCTGGTGTGAATGACCTGAGACGTACCTCCCTGGACTACATGAAAAGAGACATAGAGGAGCTCTCTGATCATGTAGCCCAGGCTGGTATGACCCTGACCTTGAGCAGCATCTTACCCTCACCTAGAATGATGCCACAGTACAAAGACAAAATGATCGATTTTAACAATTGGCTAAAATTTTGGTGTCATTCAAAGGGGATCCAGTGTCTGTCAGCCTGGGATGACATGCTCGACAAGCCACATTGCTTCGCTAGGGACGGCTTGCACCTGTCACTTTTGGATATTGGCAAAGGCTCTTGCCACCCCCATAGTGCCTTTTTTAGGCAAAGCTCAAAAGTCAAACCCACCCCCATAGACAGCACAAGGAACAAGAAACTAAGGGTAATGCAGCTAAACGCCAGAAGTCTTAACCTCAAGATGCACGCACTTGAAGCTCTCCTCAGTATGGAGAACATCGATATCTGTGCAGTGACAGAAACCTGGTTCAAGGCTCCAGAGAGCACCCCAGCACTACCAGGCTATACCTCATATCATGCTTTTCGGCCCCAAAACCCGGACCGAACCACAAAAGGAGGGGGAGTTTCCATATTTATCAAGGATATCCACGCCTCCAGGTTAGTGGCATTGCACGAAGTAGCGGAGACCATCCATGTGCAACTAACAGTGGGCAAGACTGCTTTTCAGTTTATAGCATCCTACAGACCACCCTCTCAAAGTCAGGAATCCCATTCGGCTTTCCTGAAAACATTGGAGAACATGAAGATCTCTCCGAACACCATTATATTGGGTGACTTCAACTACCCAAACATTGACTGGAAGCACTACTCAAGCACCAGCACCTTAGCCCAAAGATTCCTGGAAATTATAAACTCAAATGCTATGGAACAACTAGCCACCACTCCAACAAGAGGGAACAACATACTAGACCTGATCATTACCAACATGGGGACTCTATGCTCCACACCAGAAGTATATCCCTCATTGGTAAGATCAGACCATAAATTAATTTCACTGGATGTCCACATCCCAACCCCACCCCCAGCCCAGAAAACCACAGTGAAAAACTTCTCAAAAGCGAACTTCTCACTTCTCAAAACCGAAGTGGAATCCTTCAAGGCCCCAGGGCCAGTGGAAACTACAGCCCAAACTGCAGAATCCTATATAAATGCATTCTACGGACATCTCCAGGAATGCATGGATCATAAGCAAAAACGAAACCAGGAACCGCCGCACAGTATTCAAAAGCAAAAGTAACAGTTCCAGTGAGGCAGTAAGCAGAACAGATGATAACTGCTATGTATCTCTGTAAGAAAGGGTTCTGATGAAGTCTATTACTTATAGATGAAAGAGCTCAACTTGTTTTTTAATTGATTTTTATTAAAAGTTTCTTCTGCTACCTGGTGGACTGGTGAACGTTTTTTACAGAGATACATAGCAGTTATCATCTGTTCTGCTTACTGCCTTACTGGAACTGTTACTTTTGCTTTTGAATGCATGGATCATGCTATCCCAAACAAAACCAAGACCCAATCATCCAAGGGCAGGCGTCCAGTCTGGTGGACCCCTGCCATAAATAAACTGTACAACAGAAGGAGGAAGCTACTACATGATAGAGCAAAATCCCTAATAGGGAAGGCATCTCTGATCAGTACTAGCAAAAAATTACGATCCCTCATAAAATCCTCCAAGGCCAGCTTCGAGAGAAAAATTGCACAGGACACCAAAGACAATCATAAGGCTTTTTTCAGTTATGTTAGAAACCTGGGATGCAACTCCCAGACTTGTTCTGAGTTGATTCTAAACGACAAAAAATACACTGAACCCACAGACATCGCCAATATCCTGGCAGACAGGTTCAGTGCAAACTTCTCCACCCCCCCCCCAAAAGAGCAAGTATCTATCCCGGCAGAGAGCTGCCTCCCAAACATCTCAGATGCTCAGGTGAAGGCTGCCCTCTCCAAAGCAAAAAACACTGCTTCCATGGGACCAGATGGCGTCCCAGGTTGCGTTCTACATGAACTACAAGAGGAACTAATCCCTCAAATAAAACAGCTATACAATCTCAGCCTCACTACAGGATATGTGCCCACAGAATGGCGTACAGCAACAGTGGTCCCACTCCACAAAGGTGGAGCCTCTACGGACCCTGGAAACTATCGCCCCATAAGCCTGACTAGCTTAGTCTGCAAGGCTATGGAGAGGATCATCATGGAGCTCATAAACAAAGACATTGGGGACCTACAGACATTAGATCCTACCCAGTTCGGCTTTGTCAAGGGCAGATCCTGCCTTTTGAACCTGGTTGACTTCTTTGAAACAGTCACCAAAGCCATAGATGAAGGGAAGGTAGTCCACACAGCCTATCTGGACCTTGCAAAGGCATTTGACACAATACCCCACTGGCATCATAGATAAGCTATCCAGCTTAAATATAAACCCCTATGTCACAAGATGGGTCGCAAACTGGCTCAAAGACAGAACCCACAGAGTGAGAGTTGCTGGAGCCATGTCAGACTCGAAACCGGTCACAAGTGGTGTCCCACAGGGTTCTGTCCTGGGACCACTCTTGTTCGGTATATACTTTTCCGAGGTACAGGCAAATGTGGGAGGACTATGGCTCACCAAGTTTGCAGACAACTGCAAACTGTGCGCCATAATCAACTCTCCAGCTGACACAAACATCCTTCAAAAAGGTCTCACAGAGACAGATAACTGGTGCCAGTGCCATGGTTTAAAGCTAAATGCCAAAAAATGTATAGTCATACCCTTTGGCAAAAATAATGTGCCCACAAATTACCACATAGGCGGAAACCCATTAAGTACAGAGAAAATTATTAGGGACCTGGGGACCCAAGTTGATAGCAATCTCTCCTTTGAAAACCACATTGCCAAAGTGGTTAGAAAGACCTTCTACATAGCCCACCTCATCATGAAGGGTTTCACATCTAGATCAAGAGAGGTAATCGTGCCCCTTTATTCATCCCTCATCAGGCCCATCATAGAATACAATGCCCCTTTTGGAATGTACCTTACCGACACCTGCAGCAATTAGAAAGACCCCAAAAGTATCTCACCAAGAGGATCAAGGGTCTCAAACAGATGCCATATGCTGCTCGGTTAAAAAAACTCCAGCTCTACTCAGTTGCATACCGCCTACTTCGAGGCGATCTATGCCTGACATACAAAGCTATGTCAAATCCAGAATTAATGGACATGCTCCACCTCAGTAAATCTAAATCCCTTAGAGCCACACGCTCGAGGGACTTGAACCTCAGCACAGAAATAAATAGAACTTGCTGGAGGGACAGGTTCATAACCCAGAGGCTCCCTTCACTCTGGAATAGAATTCCAGTTCATGTGAGGCAGAGCACCTCACTGAATCTCTTCAAGAAGAATCTCGATAAGTGGATGGGGGATCGTAGGTTTGTCCCAGGGATTACTCCCGTGTCACTGTTAGACAGAGGCACAGTAAACTAAACCTTAAAAAGGGTACAGTATACTCAAATCAAGGGGTGGCGTAAGCCATACAGAATCGGGCTAGGCTTATAATTGCCTCAGGGCTGATAGCCTAGTATGAACCTATGAACCTATAAAAAATATGTAAATATAGCATTTTCTTTTTGTTAAAATAGATACAAAAGGCATTTTTCAATTACTGCAAACCATTTCAGAATGTGGACTGAGCTGGGATTTATCCATAACTTGGGAATTAGCATCATAGTGCAAATGCATCCCCACTTTCAAGGTAAAAGCAGCATGACCCATATCCTGTCATGGTTCACTGCTCTAAGATCTCCCAGCCTTTTACAAACTAATAGTACTGATCTGAATAATGGCACAGAAAAATCTGATAGTTTATTCACAGGATTGATGCAGAATAGTTAAGGTAAATGTTTGTAGTCATGGTCTGTCTTATACTGCAGTTCTGTAGAATTCTGCCTTGGAAAGCAACCAAGACAGCAGCACTTGTGTACAATTACACTCAGTGACGTGTCACTTTATTAACTTCTGCTTTACTTTTTTTGTTATTTAGAAAAGTCGGTACCCCTTCGTGTTCTCTACAACAAGTACTGTACTACCATGACGGAAGACAACCTGATTAAACTGATGGCTATTCTGTTCGAGTACAAGAGCAAAGATATTATGTTGGCCACAAGAAGCATAGTTATCGACAATCCAGATATCAAAATCAAGGTAAAAGGTCTTTCATAAATGTATTTGCATGGGATGCATCGTTTGTCCTATGTATTTTATTACTGCCAATTACTTTTCCATTTCTGTATTCCCAGTCATCTGCAAATTTCACCATGTAGTTTTTATTTGATTTATATCTGGCATCCTCATTTTAGTTATTTTAGTTTACTTAAAATTAGTTACATCTTAATGAATTCAGTTAATCACTTCAAGAGTTAAACAAAACCACTCAGGACCCAATGAAATTTCTACCACTGTGGTGTTCCATGAAGTATGCTAACCAGAATCATGCAGATTAAATTATTAATTTCCTTGTTTGTATATTTATGTTCCCATTGAACAGAGCTTGTTTTGGTGTCTGTCCTGGATAACATAATTATAGTAAATAGATACAGTTTGCAAACGTTTTTTATAAAACAGAACATATTCAGAATATTATGGGAATACTAACAACAATTTACATGTGTGACTATGCCAAAGATAGCTCTGTTCTTCCAGCTCACCTGGCTAGCTTTACTAAGATTACTTTCCTCCAACTCTTACAGCCACTTTGCTTCCCAGTCTACTATAACTTATTGCTCTTCCTCACAGGGGTGTAGTAAGCAATTTCCATTTTGTACTCACAAGCTCTTAGTGCTACCCCCCCAACCCCATGGACACCAGTCACTTAAAAATGGAAACATCTCTCAAAATGCTGTCCCCCAAATACTTAATAAATGTAAGTAATATTTGCAACTCTTCCCTCTAAAACTATCAAAAATACTGTTTTTAGATTAGCAATATTGTAACTGTTCTAAAAATTCAAAAAACAAACTGGTGAAAAAAACACCCTTGCAGGTCCAGCGCCTTTAAACTCCTGGATTGAGATAGATGTGTACAAAGTTCTTTATAATCCACAGGTTATGTTGTAAACAAGAACGCCAATAAACGAAAAAACCCAAATTGAAATTTTATTAAGCTAAAAACAAGCTTTTTGTCAGCGCTCTGCACCAACTTCCTCAGAAAATAAACTGCACCATACATTTGTTTCACTATAAATACATCACTACTTAACTCAGATGCGCCCCCTAGCGGCTCCCCTTTAAAAAGCACATAATTACACTTCGAAATTTTTAACTAAGAAGCGGCTCACCAGTTTGTTTTTTGAATTTTTAGAAGGTTTTGTCTTCCACCATGCAGGAAGCCAGTGGCAGATTGTTAAGTTCAATGCCTAACATTTTTTTTATATATGTTATTGGGGCAATAATGGTTTTATTTTTGGACTCTAAGTTGAAAGTTAAGTAAGAAGAGGAAACTTTTGAGGGGTAAAATAAAATAAATTCTGTTTTATTGGGGTTTAGAATAAGTTGAGAGTTGGTAAGCCATGTTTCTACAGATAGAAGTGAATCTTCAGTTATGATGTGGAGGTCTTGTAGAGAGGAGGCTGCACATATAAGGGTAGAGTCATCTGCATATTGTATCACAAAGGCATGAGAAGTGGAGGTATGAAGCTGACTGGTGAAGAGGGAGAAGAGCAGAGGTCCAAAGATGGAGCCTTGAGGGACCCCTAAGGCACCTGGTAGGGGAGTGGAGAGGTGGTGGTGCCAAGGTACGGCCTGCTGACGTCCAGACAGATAGTTTTGAAACCAGGTGATACTGCTTGCATGTCTGTAAACTATTACTAACATCAAAAATGCCAAAGTTTGATTTTTTTCCCTGCAGCCATTATGCTATAAATAGATTAACTGTTACTGTATTTTATTTTTCTATTTAATAATTAGCCAATATATGTTAATTTTCCTCTTGTTTTTTGTATTAAAATGCTATGTTTATTAAGAAATGTTCAGAAATCACATAAATAAGCTCATGTAAAGGTGCTTTACCCTGCAATTATAAATCTGCATCATGTGTAACTTAAATGTGGAGCTCTTCTCCCCGGTCAACCAAGTCCGACTTTTCCCAGCCAAGAAAGAAAAATATATAAGTAAATAAATGTGTATAAATAAAGGATCTAGCAAGACATGCAATACAATGCCAGCAGTTCCATTGTTTATATACAAAGCGACACACATTCTTTTATTCCTCAACACCTACTTGTGGCTGGGTTGCCAGAGGTTATTCTGGATTTCAGTGAGTATGAGAGAATGAGAGAGGGAAAGAGAGGGATACTAATCTTAGTTCAGATGCCAGTTTATCAAAGGATACATGCAGACACATTCACTCACTCATGGCATCAGGGTCGTATCCACCACAAGGCAGCCTGGGCAGCTGCCTAAAGCCCATAACTGGCTGGCCTGGTCATGAAACACTAATTAAAAAAGTCCACTTCTGCTTTAAGAGTCCATTTAGAGCTGTCAGCGTGCATGCAGTTAGACTGGAGAGAGCATGCATGAGATTTGAAAGGTAGAATTGGTGCATGAGACTTGTGTCAGGTCAGGTAGACTGAGCTGGAGAAATGCATTATGAAACACAAGACAAGTCAGGTTAGTGTGAGCTACCAGTTTTGCAGCAGAAACGCAAGTCAGACTTTGTCTGAAAGGGACTGTGTGTGTGTGTGTGTGTGTGTGTGTGTGTGTGTGTGTGTGTGTGTGTGTGTGTGTGTGTGAGAGAGAGTAATGTCCCAGTTACAGGGCATTGTCTAGTTAAGGTATATACAGAAGCCACAAAGGACCCGCAAACCACTGGAACCTTAACGCAAATTTATTTATGAAATAAAAAAGGTTTTCGCTTCTCTGTATTACGGAAGCTTCTTCAGAGTAAAAGAAAATGCTCACAAGGCGCCAAAACTTGTGAAACATTTAAATAACAAACAAGTACGTCACTTCCTGGAGGTAAATAGCTAATTACAATTCTTACAATCCTTACAGGAATGAGACGTACATCACAGATATAAAACATAATATACAATCTGGAACACCTAAAGTATTTCCAAAACATAACCATTGAATAAAATCACATTTTTAAAAACAATTCTAAATGTACATATTTTCAAATACTAATATGGTATACCTAAAATAAGCATCACAAAAACTAGTAGAGATTTTTTTAAAAGTTATATGGATGTGATGCAAAAAAGTGTGTATGCATAATTTTAGTCCCTTTTGACCAATTTGTAAAAGGCAAAAATGTGTAAAATGTGTACTTTGCCCCTCGACTCAGTGTAAACAAGGGGTAAAAAGTATGGATACTCCAGAGAGCATATATTTCATAATAGTTTGCCTTTCAGGTTACCCATTACCTTAGACAACAGTCACCCTTCTGATAAGAAGGATTCCCTAAGAAAAGTGGAACCGCGTAACCTCAACTGTCTAGACAACAACTGACCAGAATACATGTATTGATCATCTTCTAAGGTAGGATTTATATTTCAAAACTGGAGCGATGTTACAGCTCTCATTTAAACCGGGAACATTGAAGGCATCTAGTCTAAGTTGCCACTCTAGTTCCCGGTTTTCTAAGAGGAGTAGGGCCTCTGATGGTAGCTTGTACATTGTCGATACCCATAAATAGGAAACTATGCCCTGGATTTTTTATCACATGCTTAGCTAGGGCATTTTCTAGTTTCCCATTTTTGATCGCATAGCTATGCTGGTAAATGCGATCTCTAAATTTTCTATCTGTTTTTCCAACGTAGAAGCTTGGACAGCAAACACAGCTAGCTATATAAATCACCGACCTAGTTTCACAGTTAATCCTATGTTTGATGTTATATTTTGTTCCCTTGATGCAAAATGTACTACCTGTACGGATAGTTTTACACCAATTACATGTCCCACAAGGGAAGGAGCCAGTGGTTCTACTAAGCAAATTCTGTTCAGGATCCTTTTGTAGTAACTCTTTAATGTTGGTTCCTCTCTTATAAACTATTCTTGGTCTTTGTCCTAGTCTCTCCGCTAGAAAAGTATTGTTAAGGATGAAGTACCAGTTTTTGTGAATGATCCTTGTAATAAGTTTTGAATTACCATTGAATGTAGTAATAAAACTTGAAGATGAAAAACTTGGCAGATCACTACTTTCTGTGTTATCAGGACTAGCCTCACTGGCCAAGTTGGTACTGTTTTCCTGTACATCCAAAAACTCAGAACGGAGCAAAGGTTCAAAAAAGCCAGTACTCCTCTTACGTGTGACTTCCTGGATGAGTTCATCAATTAATATTCTAGGGTAACCCCTATTGAAAAACATATTTTCTAACAGTGTGCACTCAATGGAAAAATCATTCAAGTCACTACACATTTTAACCGCTCTCACTAATTGTCCTTTGACAATTGCCCTCTTCTGTTTATAGGGGTGAGAGCTGGAGAAGTGAAGGAATGAGTTAACATATGTTTCTTTCCTAAAAATCTTTGATTTAAATCTAGAGTGTACTCTGTCTTTGATCAGTTTTACGTCTAAATAATCAATTTCATCACTAGAAAAGTGGTGGGTAAATTTAAGAAAATTGGTTGTATCATTGATATATTCAATGAATTCTGATGCAACCTGTTGGTCCCCTTTGAGAAGAATAAAAACGTCATCGAGAAACCGAGTATAATAACAAATCTGTTGTTTCCATTGCTCATTTCCAAAAATATGACATCTTTCCCAGTGGGCCATGACCATATTGGCCACACTGGCCCCACATGGGGAGCCCATGGCTACCCCTTGTTTCTGGACATAAAATTCCTTTTCAAAAAGGAAAAGATTAGAAGTGAGTACAATATCCAGTAGTTCTAAGATGTTATCTATCTCAACCTTGGGTGCTTTTAATTCCATCAAGAGTAACCCAATTCTTTCTATTGCCTCACTGTGAGGAATAGAGGTATACAGGTCAGCTACGTCAATGGTTAGGAAATTGTAAGACTCATCATAACTGATGTTATTGATGTTTGCTAAAAAAGTCCAGGAATCTTTACAGATACTGGGAATAAGTTTGATATATTTACCAAGCAAACCATCTATGTATTTTGCACATGGATAAGTAATAGAACTTCTCCCATCAACCAGGGCTCTAAATGGTGGATTCCTAAAGTTTTTATGGACCTTAGGAATTCCAAACATTACTGGAACCCTAGGTTGTGAGATGTCTATGTAATTATACGTATCCATGTCTATCCTACCATTGATGAAAAGATCCCTGAAGTACCCTTTAATTCTGTTCACAGTTCCATTCATAGTGTTAAGGGAAGCACTTTCATAAGCAGGGGAGTCTAAGACCATTAACATTCTCTGTATATAGTCAGTATTTTCAAAAATGGCTAAGCCACCCCCTTTGTCCGGTTTGATGACTCTAACCGGAGAATCACGTAAGTGATTTAGTGCTTGTATTTGTTCTTTTGTGATGTTAAATGTGCTACGTGAGGAATTACTCAACCTGTCAATATTCCTAATATCCAATTCACATGCATTTTCAAAAATTCTCAGCACTACATGTATTGGAGGGTTGAAAACACTACTAATTTTAAAACACTATTAGCATTGTTACTCATATCATTAAATAACAGTTTCAGGTTGAGTTTACGTACGTAGCATTTCAGTTCTATAAGTAGTTTGACAACATCACAGTATCTAGTAGGCACAAAGGTGTTCCCCAGAGCTAGCAATTCTACTAGTTCTGGTTCAAGTTCCAAAGTTGAAAAATTGTAAATGGTAAAGTCACCTTTTGAGTTGTGTACTATATGTGGGAACTCAATGTTGTTTGAGGAGACAGTTATCTGTTCCAGTTCTTCCCCTTCCCCCCCCGTTGTTGATTGTTCCGGTTCCCTAAAAAATTACTCTGTGGCGGCTTTGAGCCTGAATTGATCACATTAAGTCGCTTCATTAAGTCCCTGATTGCCCAGGTTTATTTCGGTTCCTGTTGCTTCTCCTAGGGCCGTTATCTTTTTCTACCCTGTCGCAATCAGTGCTGGCTGACACCTGCTCCACTTCACCTTCGTTGCCATGCTCTTTATCAGTGAGATCGTTTGGTTCCCCTTGTCTCACTGTGAGTTTCGGATAGGCTCTATCATTTTGATATGTAGCCCTATCTCGAGACAATTTTTTAGATTTGTTATTTTTTAACTTAATCATAAAGGAGTCGATGCTCGAGAATATGCGGTTGTAATCATACTTGAATTTAGAGAAATTAATATCAAATTTAATCTCTCTATCAAGCAGATTGATCTCTTGCATCAGTTCGTCAACGTACATAGAATAATGTCTGATAATCAGTTCAATTAGTTGTACCCCCTGCATTTGGAAAAGTGATTGCAGGTCACTTAAAAAGGCAGTCCCTGGAATCAAGTTTGAAGGAGAAAAGTTATTCCTCAAACCCTTAGGCACGATGTTCTCATTAAGGCACTGTTTAAAATACGCTGTTTCTAATTGCAGCTTCCTTAATTTCAAAATCTTGTTATCTAAGGTTTTGAGTTTCTCATTGATATCAACAGTTTTTCTTAAAACCTTTTGGAGATGACATGCCCATGCCGGTGTCAGTTGACGGTTCAAACCGTAAATGTACTGTTGATATCAATGAGAAACTCAAAACCTTAGATAACAAGATTTTGAAATTAAGGAAGCTGCAATTAGAAACAGCGTATTTTAAACAGTGCCTTAATGAGAACATCGTGCCTAAGGGTTTGAGGAATAACTTTTCTCCTTCAAACTTGATTCCAGGGACTGCCTTTTTAAGTGACCTGCAATCACTTTTCCAAATGCAGGGGGTACAACTAATTGAACTGATTATCAGACATTATTCTATGTACGTTGACGAACTGATGCAAGAGATCAATCTGCTTGATAGAGAGATTAAATTTGATATTAATTTCTCTAAATTCAAGTATGATTACAACCGCATATTCTCGAGCATCGACTCCTTTATGATTAAGTTAAAAAATAACAAATCTAAAAAATTGTCTCGAGATAGGGCTACATATCAAAATGATAGAGCCTATCCGAAACTCACAGTGAGACAAGGGGAACCAAACGATCTCACTGATAAAGAGCATGGCAACGAAGGTGAAGTGGAGCAGGTGTCAGCCAGCACTGATTGCGACAGGGTAGAAAAAGATAACGGCCCTAGGAGAAGCAACAGGAACCGAAATAAACCTGGGCAATCAGGGACGACGAATGAAGCGCCTACGAATGTGACTGCGAATTCAGGCTCAAAGCCGCCACAGAGTAATTTTTTAGGGAACCGGAACAATCAACAACGGGGGGGGAAGGGGAAGAACTGGAACAGATAACTGTCTCCTCAAACAACATTGAGTTCCCACATATAGTACACAACTCAAAAGGTGACTTTACCATTTACAATTTTTCAACTTTGGAACTTGAACCAGAACTAGTAGAATTGCTAGCTCTGGGGAACACCTTTGTGCCTACTAGATACTGTGATGTTGTCAAACTACTTATAGAACTGAAATGCTACGTACGTAAACTCAACCTGAAACTGTTATTTAATGATATGAGTAACAATGCTAATAGTGTTTTAAAATTAGTAGTGTTTTCAACCCTCCAATACATGTAGTGCTGAGAATTTTTGAAAATGCATGTGAATTGGATATTAGGAATATTGACAGGTTGAGTAATTCCTCACGTAGCACATTTAACATCACAAAAGAACAAATACAAGCACTAAATCACTTACGTGATTCTCCGGTTAGAGTCATCAAACCGGACAAAGGGGGTGGCTTAGCCATTTTTGAAAATACTGACTATATACAGAGAATGTTAATGGTCTTAGACTCCCCTGCTTATGAAAGTGCTTCCCTTAACACTATGAATGGAACTGTGAACAGAATTAAAGGGTACTTCAGGGATCTTTTCATCAATGGTAGGATAGACATGGATACGTATAATTACATAGACATCTCACAACCTAGGGTTCCAGTAATGTTTGGAATTCCTAAGGTCCATAAAAACTTTAGGAATCCACCATTTAGAGCCCTGGTTGATGGGAGAAGTTCTATTACTTATCCATGTGCAAAATACATAGATGGTTTGCTTGGTAAATATATCAAACTTATTCCCAGTATCTGTAAAGATTCCTGGACTTTTAGCAAACATCAATAACATCAGTTATGATGAGTCTTACAATTTCCTAACCATTGACGTAGCTGACCTGTATACCTCTATTCCTCACAGTGAGGCAATAGAAAGAATTGGGTTACTCTTGATGGAATTAAAAGCACCCAAGGTTGAGATAGATAACATCTTAGAACTACTGGATATTGTACTCACTTCTAATCTTTTCCTTTTTGAAAAGGAATTTTATGTCCAGAAACAAGGGGTAGCCATGGGCTCCTGATAGCCAGTGTGGCCAATATGGTCATGGCCCACTGGGAAAGATGTCATATTTTTGGAAATGAGCAATGGAAACAACAGATTTGTTATTATACTCGGTTTCTCGATGACGTTTTTATTCTTCTCAAAGGGGACCAACAGGTTGCATCAGAATTCATTGAATATATCAATGATACAACCAATTTTCTTAAATTTACCCACCACTTTTCTAGTGATGAAATTGATTATTTAGACGTAAAACTGATCAAAGACAGAGTACACTCTAGATTTAAATCAAAGATTTTTAGGAAAGAAACATATGTTAACTCATTCCTTCACTTCTCCAGCTCTCACCCCTATAAACAGAAGAGGGCAATTGTCAAAGGACAATTAGTGAGAGCGGTTAAAATGTGTAGTGACTTGAATGATTTTTCCATTGAGTGCACACTGTTAGAAAATATGTTTTTCAATAGGGGTTACCCTAGAATATTAATTGATGAACTCATCCAGGAAGTCACACGTAAGAGGAGTACTGGCTTTTTTGAACCTTTGTCTGCTCTGAGTTTTTGGATGTACAGGAAAACAGTACCAACTTGGCCAGTGAGGCTAGTCCTGATAATACAGAAAGCAGTGATCTGCCAAGTTTTTCATCTTCAAGTTTTATTACTACATTCAATGGTAATTCAAAACTTATTACAAGGATCATTCACAAAAACTGGTACTTCATCCTTAACAATACTTTTCTAGCGGAGAGACTAGGACAAAGACCAAGAATAGTTTATAAGAGAGGAACCAACATTAAAGAGTTACTACAAAAGGATCCTGAACAGAATTTGCTTAGTAGAACCACTGGCTCCTTCCCTTGTGGGACATGTAATTGGTGTAAAACTATCCGTACAGGTAGTACATTTTGCATCAAGGGAACAAAATATAACATCAAACATAGGATTAACTGTGAAACTAGGTCGGTGATTTATATAGCTAGCTGTGTTTGCTGTCCAAGCTTCTACGTTGGAAAAACAGATAGAAAATTTAGAGATCGCATTTACCAGCATAGCTATGCGATCAAAAATGGGAAACTAGAAAATGCCCTAGCTAAGCATGTGATAAAAAATCCAGGGCATAGTTTCCTATTTATGGGTATCGACAATGTACAAGCTACCATCAGAGGCGGCCCTACTCCTCTACTCTTAGAAAACCGGGAACTAGAGTGGCAACTTAGACTAGATGCCTTCAATGTTCCCGGTTTAAATGAGAGCTGTAACATCGCTCCAGTTTTGAAATATAAATCCTACCTTAGAAGATGATCAATACATGTATTCTGGTCAGTTGTTGTCTAGACAGTTGAGGTTACGCGGTTCCACTTTTCTTAGGGAATCCTTCTTATCAGAAGGGTGACTGTTGTCTAAGGTAATGGGTAACCTGAAAGGCAAACTATTATGAAATATATGCTCTCTGGAGTATCCATACTTTTTACCCCTTGTTTACACTGAGTTGAGGGGCAAAGTATACATTTTATACATTTTTGCCTTTTACAAATAGGTTAAAAGGGACTAAAATTATGCATACACACTTTTTTCATCACATCCATACAACTTTTAAAAAAATCTTTACTAGCTTTTGTGATGCTTATTTTAGGTATACTATATTAGTATTTGAAAATATGCATATTTAGAATTGTTTTTAAAGATGTGATTTTATTTAATGGTTATGTTTTGGAAATACTTTAGGTGTTCCAGTATTGTATAATATGTTTCACATCTGTGATGTACGTCTCATTCCTGTAAGGATTGTAAGTATTGTAATTATCTATTTAACTCCAGGAAGTGACGTACTTGTTTGTTATTTAAATGTTTCACAAGTTTTGGCGCCTTGTGAGCATTTTCTTTTACTCTGAAGAAGCTTCCGTAATACAGAGAAGCGAAAACCTTTTTTATTTCATAAATAAATTTGTGTTAAGGTTCCAGTGGTTTGCGGGTCCTTTGTGGCTTCTGTATTTGTGGTTTCTACAGTTTGCGTCTCTACTTTGGATCTATAGTTAAGGTATATACTCAGAGCAACTCTCACTCAAACCATGTACCTTTGCTATGGGGGGGCAAGAGTCTTAATCCTCCATACCAACTGCCAGGCCTCTTTCAACTTTTGTGTGTGTGTATGTTTATCCGGTAAATCACCAAGGACTACAGTTTGTCAATATCATAGAGTTAAGTATTTTGTGGCTCATAAAATATATGTTGATGCAAAACCTGTTTTGTTAACTTTTCAACTGATTTAGACTAGTATAGTCTTGAATGTCTCCATTTTTTTATCATCTGATATTTGCCTCATATCTATGCCCTATCCTGTGCTTGAGTAAGCCACTTAAGCAAGCAGTGCTTTGGGACAACTGGAAATTTAGGATCTCAATGGCCTCCTGGACTTCCAGCCTAGTAATTACACACGAATCAGAGCAGTTATGGTGTGAAGAAAGGAAATTGATTGTCGTAAACAGGAGTGTCATCCTAGATACCACATCTTTGGATGTGATCTGTGGGTTGTCCCAGGTTGTTGCAAATGCATTAAACATTTGTCTTTTGAATTAGTACTGTGCTGTATACTATATACTGTTTGAGTATGGATCTCAGCATGTCTCTTAGTACTGTGCTGTATACTATATACTGTTTGAGTATGGATCTCAGCATGTCTCTTAGTACTGTGCTGTATACTATATACTGTTTGAGTATGGATCTCAGCATGTCTCTTAGTACTGTGCTGTATACTATATACTGTTTGAGAGTGGATCTCAGCATGTCTCTTAGTACTGTGCTGTATACTATATACTGTTTGAGTATGGATCTCAGCATGTCTCTTAGTACTGTGCTGTATACTATATACTGTTTGAGTATGGATCTCAACATGTCTCTTAGTACTGTGCTGTATACTATATACTGTTTGAGTGTGGATCCCAGCATGTCTCTTAGTACTGTGCTGTATACTATATACTGTTTGAGTGTGGATCTCAGCATGTCTCTTAGTACTGTGCTGTATACTATATACTGTTTGAGTATGGATCTCAGCATGTCTCTTCTAGTTTAATAGTTTGCCATAAACTGCTTCTTCTTCCGGCTTTTTCCCGGTTAGGGGTCACCACAGTGGATCATCTGTCCGCTCATGATTGGCACTGGAGTTTTACAGTGTCGAGTTGCCAGCCCGGCACCCACCCTTCCACAGAAGGCACACACATGCACCTACTCACACCTAGGGCCAATTTTAGAGTGTCCAATCCGCCTACTGCATGTCTTTGGGATGTGGGAGGAAACCGGAGCACCCGGAGGAAACCCACACGACCACAGGGAGGACATGCAGACTCTGCACAGAAGACACCCCAGTCGAGAATCGAACCGGAGAACCTCTTGCTGTGAGGCGGCAATGCTAACTGCTGCACCACCGTGGCCGCCTGATAGTTTATTTTCACTAAATGTGTGTTTCAGGGAAAGATTCATTTACTGCTTCTCATGCTAAGTCTGTTTTCAATGAGAGCGTGTTTTGTTTTGTTTAGAAAAGGGCTGTCTCTATTTTTTGGTAAAATTTGAAATAAAAGTTTTTAATGAAATCCATATCTGTGGGATAACTGAAAAATTAAAGAAGAAAACAGCATGCACATTACCAGGGTCAATCAGTGTTTACGGTAAACAAGGAGAGACAGACAAGTAATGGGACACTGGAATGGCTGTGGGGGCCCCCTAGTCCATTACACTTTGACCATGATCTGGCTCAGCATGACATGCATACCTGTCGGCAGTTTGTTGAACTGATATTTTACCCATGGCAAGTCTTTAAAATGCTGCAGGAAACAAGATCACTCAGAGAAAATCACAAGGACACAAAGTAATCTGCAAATTATATCTTGGTTACAAATACACAAAACGTGAAATGAGAGATTATCAAAAGAAAGAACACACAAAATGTGAATGATACAGCACTGCAAAAAATGTAAGCAAAACCACAGAATAATCCAGTAAACCTCAGCAGTAACTTTGATATTATGACCATCAAAAAATAAATTTAAAATTAAAAATAAAAATTTCAAAACCAACTTTTTGTATCCCCCCCCCCTCCCCACACACACACATACACACATTATTTGTATAATGTATTAATTCCTAGAACTCTGCTGGCAATTTTAATTTTACAGGGCTCATTGCAGATACAATTGATAGCGCAAATTGAGGTTAAAATGCCACTATTAGACACATGAAAAAAGAATAAAACCCAAAGAGTACACACCCAGCCTAAGAGACGTAGAACCAGCAATAAAACACCAAAAAATGCACAAATGGTTCGCATACGCTCCCGGTTCCTACGTGGCAGTGCAGTCCAAATGAACAGTTGAAACACAGTCACTGAGGACGACAGAACTCTTTTCAGAGATATAGCAACCTTTTATTCAACAGATAGTGAGCACTTTCGCCAGGAGGCTTCTTCAGACTAATACAAACAACAGCATTTTCTCAACATTTAAATAATCAAACTTGTAATTTCATTGTTTCATTGCTTAAATCATGTTATGTCATAATTAGTGCCTACAAAGAGCCTTTCTTAAGCTACTTGCTAAAATACATAAAAACAGGACTGAAAAATAAATAAATGCAATAAAAATGTATGCAATAAATACATATATAAAAGACATCTATAGACAATGCATATGAAAAAATATATATCTATATATAAAAACATATTTAAAACTATTAATAAGAGTGTGGGTCATTAAATTCATATACACACACACTGGAACTATGAACCATTAAACGACAGTTATGTTTACCTTTTTAATTTCCTGTTTCTTAAGATAGGTCTAATAGGTGTTTTGTCATTTAATCCAGGTGTTTGATCAGCTTTGCACCTGATGATCCATTTTAACTCACATTCTAAAGTATAATTAATTATATCACCTCCTCTTGGGTTTGCAAAAATCTTCTGTATAACACAGAACCTGAACTTATGTGTGGGACCTAGGTTCTTACTATGTTTCGCTAATGCATTGAAATCTGAACCAATTCTGATGTGGTAGGCATGTTCTCTAACACGTTCCCTTAGTGACCTATTAGTTTTTCCTATATAAAATGCAGGACATGCTTCACACCTAGCTAAATAAACCACATCTTTACTACTACAATTGGTGTTAGTGTTAAACTCAAAAGTTTGTTGTGTGACAGGATGAACAAAGGTAGTATCGTCATTAATGTATGCACAATAATTACATTTCCCACAGCGTAGTGTGTTTTGAATGCCCTTCTTCATTCCTACCCTTTGCTTAGCATCTCTAGGTTTGCATAGCAATCGCTTAAGATTAGGTTTATTCTTGTAGTATACTTTAGGTTTTAGACCTATCTTAAGAAATAGGAAATTGAAAAGGTAAACATAACTGTCGTTTAATGGTCCATAGTTCCAGTGTGTGTGTATATGAATTCAATGACCCACACTCTTATTAATAGTTTTAAATATGTTTTTATATATAGATATATATTTTTTCATATGCATTGTCTATAGATGTCTTTTATATATGTATTTATTGCATACATTTTTATTGCATTTATTTATTTTTCAGTCCTGTTTTTATGTATTTTAGCAAGTAGCTTAAGAAAGGCTCTTTGTAGGCACTAATTATGACATAACATGATTTAAGCAATGAACCAATGAAATTACAAGTTTGATTATTTAAATGTTGAGAAAGTGCTGTTGTTTGTATTAGTCTGAAGAAGCCTCCTGGCGAAAGCGCTCACTATCTGTTGAATAAAAGGTTGCTATATCTCTGAAAAGAGTTCTGTCGTCCTCAGTGACTGTGTTTCAACTGTTCATTTGGACTGCACTGCCACGTAGGAACCGGGAGCGTATGCGAACCATTTGTACATGAAAAAAGAATGATTAATTAAACACATTCACACATACCTACACACACACACACACACACACACACACACACACACACACACACACACACACACACACACACGCACAAACTATATTGAATCACCAACACAAACTAACATTGAGATACAATGTATCAGACATAAGCAATCAGCTTTTAATGTATATGTCAAAAACATGATACACATGAAACAAGTATTTTTGTGGATACAATTCCTTCCTGCACCCTCACATCTTCACAATAATAAATATACTAATGTCAAGATCATATGACAGTGGAGAAAAGGACAAATTCCCTTATCCCACTGCCACCCAGTCTTGCTAGAACACTATCACTGCCACTCAATAGCAGTGAAGGTGAAAAGAATGACTCCTTAGTACAGCATCATTTCTAATGTGATCTGCAAACAGAATGCAACACCAATAGACTGAAGTGTAAGCAAAGGGTAATGGAGGGTTAGGGCCTTTCCTTTACATTGTCACCCACTAACAAAAAGCAACATCAACAGATTTCAGTGTAAATAACAAAGTCTCTAGTCTCTTCACTTACACTTCATTCTACCAGTGGAATACACTACTTATGGTATTATATTGTTGCAAAGTAAATTGATCGTGTGTGTTTGTGTCTATGTGTGTATCAAATATAAAACATCTAAGCATTCAGTTCAGTTTAACATACCTGGAATAAATTCATATATGTTATAACTGATCCTAGTCCTCTCTTCTCTAAAATTACTTTTGTGGTGACATCCATCGCAACCCAGGCTCATCAGACTCATCCATTCCACCATCCTCTATCCCTAACTCCTATACAACACCCACAAAACGTTTACTTACTTTTATTAACATTTGTAGTATTCTAAACAATGTTACAGACCTACAACCATGGCCTCTTCAATATTCACTAGACATTACTGTCATTAACAAAACATGGCTAAATCCCCATATAAAAGATTTGGAAATTCTATCTCTTGACTACCATATAATTCGATGTGACAGACTACACAAAAAAGGGGAAGGTATTGCAATTGTCTATAAAACTGCCTGTTTCTCACCCTTAACATACCAACCTTCCAAAATGCAGAACTTCTCTCTTCTCAATGTTAATAAACGTAACAATCTTTGTATAGCTGCCTCTACATACAACCAGGTAATAATATTAGCTTATTAGAATACATTTTTTTTCAGGATAACTAAAAATATTACTACTGAAACCATTATCTTAGACATTGTTAACACTGACTAATTACCTGTTACATCTAACACCCCAGCTATTAGTCTTAACTTGTGTAGGTTCAAGCTGATCTCTTTTCCTACATGACTCAACAACATGACTCAACAAAGCAAATCATAAAAATTCTGTCCTTGACTTGATACTTGTCACTGAGGGGTATCTCAGGGGTACTACCTGATTCCCTTAGTGACCATCACCCTATATTCACCAACAGAAAAATCATCCACCAGCTAAAAAACATCAATAAAGAACTACCTGAAATAATTCTTTCACCATGATTCACTCAGTAATCTGCTAAAATCCATCAACTGGTCTCCACTCAAAACATTACCCTTAAACGAAGCTGTCAACATATGCAACAGTATATTCATAAGTACTTTAAGTACCCTTGCCCCTACTTGAAATAAGAGTAAAAAATACTCAAATCTCCTAGCTGTCACATTCTACAAATATTTTCATTCAAAAGCTTGACAAAGTATGTAAATAATGGGGCAAAGATAAAACCCCTCAAATCTTACATTTAAACAAGGAGTTATGCCACCTCACCAAGAAGCAGATTCATCTAGACAAAAAAAAATGTTACTCTGACCCACAAGATGATCATAAAAAAATCCAAAGGAATTCTTGAGCTTATTTAAGAAAAATGTTCGACCTGGCTCTTCTTCCTCACCAAACCCCTATCTGTACTTAAGCCCCCTCAGAAACAGCTACCAAATTTAACATTTTCTTCGACATCATATCCTTTCTTGCCTCCAGCTCCCCCCAGCCATTTAATGTACCTCAGAATTCTACTAGTCATAGCATCCATCCCATCAACTTCCAACCATTCTCCACATCGTATGTTTTTACTAAAGAAACTTAAACCCTGTTCTCCTTCTGCTGATGATCTCTCTGCTGACTACTTTAAGCTCACTGCAGACTCTGTAGCATACCCACTCTTCGTTCTCATTAACAGATCTATACAAGACCCCATGTCCTTGCCCCGTGGAAAAGAAATATTCAGTATTCCCCTCCATAAAGGAGGTAATGCCTTTGAAATCTCTAACTTTAGGCCAGTTGCCATCTTCTCCCCTCTTATACAATCCAGGAAAAGCGTATTCATAAGCAACGTCTTCAGTACCACTTGCAAAATGATCTCCTAACACAACATGGTTTTTGAGCAGGCCACTACAGCTCTATACAACTTTCCCAACACCATTAATAAGGCTAGAATCTAAGGAAAGTTCATCTCTTCTGTTTTTCAAGATCTCTCGAAAGCCTTTGACACAGTGTCATATGAGACACTTATGACTCAAATGTCCTGTCTAGGTCTTTCCAAACCAACTCTTCTATGGTTTTCTAACTTCCTGTCTGAAAGATACTGATCTGTCAAATGGCTCTCTTCTTTTTCTCCTTTTCTCCAAGTTAAAATGGGAGTTCCTCAAGGCTCTATTCTCAGTCTTCTGCTCTTCATCAATAACCTATATACCTCCTCTCAGCAAGCTTGCCTTATTCAGTGTGCAGATGACTCAACTCTCACCTGTTCTTCTGACAGCCCACTACAACTACAAACCATGACACAGAATGTCTTCATCTCAATGGAACTGTGGCTACATCAAAACCAACTTTTACTTATCCCCAAAAAGACTAATCTACTGTTATTTTACAAAGCCCCATGGCAGTGCTAAAAGTAACTTCTACATTACCTGTTTAAACAATACAGCTATTGAAGGTTACCTATATGAAATTGCTGGAGTCACCATAAATGACAACTTAAAGTTTGATCTTCACATACAAAGCTCAAAGCTAGGTCTACTATGTAGAGCAAACAATTCCTTACTCCTTCTAGTAGAATCACCGTAACACTTGTCTTTTACCCTGTCTTCTCTATGGTTCACCTGTTTTGACTAACATCTAGATCTTTCTTAAATCACAGCTGGAGCAATGCTATAATAAGATAGGTAAATTTGCAGGTAACCTGCCACATAAAGCTCATAATTACTCTGCATCACATGCACTCAACTGGTTACAACTCCCACATCCACTAGCCCAAACACAACTTCTTCTAACCCATAAAATACCACATAACCCCTCTACCTGCCCTTACATCTCCTCAGTACTTCACTATCTCCCAAATTGCCCTCTGCACTCTCAAGACAAAAACCTGTTTGAAATCTATAAACCAAAAACAATTATGAGGCAAAGTTTATATTTGCACTGCATAGCCAAACTAAGGAACTCTATCCCAAATTCCATCAGAACTATATCTAGCCTCCATGTATTTAAGTCCTCTCCCATGGAATTTCTCACTAACTCATGGCTACGCTCAGGCACCTCACCTATATGATCTATATTAACAAATGCTTTACATTTTTTACTAACCTAACCTCACATCATACTATCTATCTATACCTTTCAACACCTGCCCTCTCCCCATGCTTAGGGTGCACTTGTATCTTTTTATTTTTATTTCCTAGCACAGAAGAGTATACTGTCGATACTTTTGTATATACTGATTGCTATATTTAATCATTGTTTAGTTCTTTTTATTTTTACATCACTGCTGTCTCCTCATGCTTTAATTTATCCTATGCATTCCAACATGAGATAACTATCCCAGCGGAGTGTAGCCTCCCAGACATCTCAAATGCGCAGGTGAAAGCTGCTCTCTCTAAAGCTAAAAACACAGCATCAATGGGACCGGATGGTGTCCCCGGCTGTGTGCTACACGAGCTAAATGAGGAATTAAACCCGCACATAAGGCAGCTGTTTAATCTCAGCCTTACCACAGGATATGTGCCCAAGGAGTGGCGTACGGCAACTGTGGTCCCACTCCACAAAGGTGGTGCCTCTACGGACCCTGGTAATTACCGCCCCATAAGCTTAACAAGTCTAGTCTGCAAAGCTATGAAGAGGATCATAATGGAGCTCATAAACAAAGATATAGGGGACTTGCAGACATTGGACCCGACCCAGTTTGGCTTCAAGGGAAGATCATGCCTTTTGAACTTGGTCGACTTCTTCGAAACAGTCACCAAGGCCATTGATGAGGGAAAGGCAGTCCATACAGCCTACCTTGACCTTGCAACGGCTTTTGACACAATACCCCACTCAGGTATTGTAAAAAACCTTACCAGCTTAAATGTAAACCCATATGTCACAAGATGGGTTGCAAACTGGCTTAAGGACAGAACCCACAGGGTTAGAGTTGCTGGCGCTATGTCAGACTCCAAGCCAGTCACAAGTGGTGTCCCACAGGGCTCGGTCCTTGGCCCCCTATTGTTCGGCATCTACTTCTCAGAAGTACAGGCCAACATGGGAGGTCTTTGGCTGACAAAGTTTGCAGACGACTGCAAACTGGGCGCCATAGTGGAAAGTGCATCGGACACGGATATCCTTCAGAAGGGACTCACGGAAACAGATAGCTGGTGCTAGAGCCATGGCCTGAAGTTAAATGCCAAAAAATGTATAGTCATACCCTTCGGGAAAAACAAGGTAACCCCAAGCTACCATATAGGTGGCAATCCACTAAGCACAAAAGAGGTTATCAGGGACCTGGGGACCCAGGTTGACAGTGGCCTTTCTTTTGACACTCACGTTGCTAAAGTGGTTAGAAAGACCTTCTACATTGCCCACCTGATCATGAAGGGATTCACATCCAGATCTAGTGAGGTCATTGTTCCCTGTACTCTTCACTTATCAGACCAATGATCGAGTACAATGCCCCATTCGGGATGTATCTCGCCCGACATCTGCAGCAATTGGAGAGACCCCAAAAGTTTCTCACCAAAAGGATAAAGGGACTCCAAAATCTGTCATATGCTGCCAGATTGAAGAAACTCCAGCTCTATTCAGTCGCATACCGTCTGCTCAGAGGTGACATGTGCCTGACATACAAGGCCATGTCCAACCCGAATTAATGGACATGCTCCACCTCAAAAAATCCAAATCCACCAAAACCACTAGAGCAAGCGACTTAAACCTTAGCACAGATATAAATAGGACGTGCTGGAGGGATAGATTTATCACTCAGAGACTCCCTATGCTGTGGAATAGAGTCCCGTCCATGTGAGGCAGAGCACCTCGCTGGCTCTGTTCAAGAGAAATCTTGACCTGTGGATGGGAGATCGTAGGTTTACCCCGGGAATCATCTCTGTGTCACTGCTGGACAGAGGCACAACAAACTAATGGGTACAGTATTTTTTCATATAAGGGGTGGCGTAAGCCACAAAAATTCGGGCTAGGCTTATAAATGCCTTGGGGCAGATAGCCTAGTATAAACCTATGAACCTATATATATATATATATATATATATATATATATATAAAATATGCTTTTTTTAATTACATTTGTACTAGTGGTTTATTTGATGTTATTTAACTCTTTAACTCACCGGAGCTTCCCTCCCCTGAGCCTCTGCTGAAAATGTGTGTGTGTGTGTGTGTGTGTGTGTGTGTGTGTGTGTGTGTGTGTGTGTGTGTGCGTGTGTGTGTGTTTTGTTTTTTTCTTTGAGAGAGACAAAAAGAGACAGACTGCATAATTTACAGGGAAGGAGATGAAGATGAAGACAGATGGAAGAAGAGAGATGATAGAGGTATGTATCAGATGGTGGAAGGAATATGATTAGGTTATATGACAGCTATAATTCCAGTTTGACTGAGAGAGACTTTTTAGCAGAGTCTTAAATAGTTGTTTGATAGTAATCTGGATCAATTATTTAAGGAGGGAATTCCATAGTTTGGAGACTACAAATGAAAATGTATAATTTACATAGTAGTCATGAGGTATGGGCACTTTGGACAGAAGCTGATTAACAGAGCAAAGATGCTGCAATAGTGTACCACTGTAAGATGTCAGTATGAGATGATGCAGAGGTAGTGTTGACAGTGTCATGTCAAGGTGACACCTGAATTCTAACTGCTTAATCTTTTCTTGCCTCAATGCAGTGATGGATTCTGGAAGGATGACCAAATACATAAGTAGCCAGTCCTGTTATTAGTGCATTCATGTCTTGATAAATGTGGTCATTGAAGACTGGTTTGAATGTTAGGTGCATAAGGAAGCCTAGGGAGGAGGCTGCTGACACAAGTATATTCATTTATGTAACTTCTGGCTCTGAAGAGAAAGCTCGGTTTATGATGGTATGAAGAAAGCACAGTCATGGCAGGTGTATAAAATAAGAGTAGAGCTCACTTTAAAATGAAATCGGTATATTTTCATCTTATTTATCAGTCTCAACCTTAAGCTATCCCACAGTAACAAGGTACTCTGTGCATTGATGGGGTTATTTGGGGCTTGGATCAGTCACCTGCTCCTGCTATTACTATAACATTTAAAGTGAATGTTACACAGCGCTATCTGGGCCTGAGACATATGAATCTTACAGTAAACATCAACAAGACTAAGGCCATGTTTGTCAGGTGGTATGTTAGTGGACCAAGAGCTAGTAACACTGACACTGTGATTGCTGTCAAGTATCAAGCTGTATAGTTTTACCCTCTATTATACTTTTCCATTCACGTGTAGAAGGCTGGACGTTAAGACACTTTTCTCTGTTTGATACTTGGTGATGTCCTTCAAGGATGCATCTGCAGTCCTAACAAATGGGTTGTCCTGGTCTCAGGCAGCCCTTCGGTCGGCCGGATTCCAAAGTCTGGGTCTGGCCTCGGCTGGTGTCGCACTTCACCCGACGTCATAGCTGCAGTTCTTCGGGTATAAAGGCATCAGCTGATGCCATTTTCCCCAGTCTTTCTTGCCACGTGGCGCCCGAAGCAGAAGCTGTTCGAAAGTGCCGGTCGGTCAGATCCAGAGATTACTACTACCGAAGACTTCTAAAAAGCTAAGTACCCCGTTGGGGACTCTTTCTTGCCTCAGCCAATGTCAGAAAAAGTGAATGACTGTTTAACTTGTGGGAAACAAATACCTCATAAAGACTTCCACTCTTACTGCCTACCTTGTTTAGGCCCAGACCACGACGTAGCAGCTTGTTTAGCCTGTGCTTCCTTCAACCGACGGACGCTTAGACATCGGTCGGAGTTTGCCAAGGAGTTTTTCGGCTCCGCTTTTGCTTATATCATGCCGTCGGAGACTCCGACTTCGCATTTAGCTAAAAAGCGTAAGGAAAAGGACCGACACTTGCGGTCCGTGGTTTCGGCCGAAACCGCGGTTAAGCCAACCGCGAGTGTCTCGGTTTCGGCTGAAACCGAGTCTGTGGTTCTTCCTTCGGCCGAAAGCATGCCTCCTACTACCGAGGCCTCTTCCAGCATGGCTGAATCTGCTACTGAAATTCCTCCTGCTCTTACAGTTTCTCAGGATTTATCAGATACTATTCCCCTAGATGTATCTACTCCTGCACGTGGAGCTGCTAGGCCCCCTGCATCCATGTCAATTAAGGCCTTTGCCAGGGCTAAAGCAGCTAAATCTTCCAAGGCCGTGCCTACTAAAGCCCCCTCTCTCAGGCCTAGCTCTAGTACTCAAATGCTTAGTCTAGCAGAGGATCTCATTTCTTTGATCAGGGGATCCCAGTCTCACCCTGATAGGGCCTCTCAACCCCCTCCAGAGAAGAGGCCTAGAGCAGAACCCCCTGAGCCAGTTTCCACTGATTATTCCTCAGACGAATCAGAAAATACAAACCCTCCTGAGGGCCCTTATTCTCCATATGAGGACTCTGATGCAGAAGACTCCATTCCTTCTGCCTCTCCTCCTGAGGAATTTTCCTTTGGGGAAACCCTGCATGGTATGAGGGAACAATTTCAATGGCAGGGTCAGGATTTCTCAGACTCTAGGAAAAGGCTTAGAACTTTTTTGCATTTGCCACAGCATAGGCCTTTAGCCATTCCTCCAGTACTTACAGTTGTGGATGATGCATTTAATGATGCTTGTACTGCTCCTGATTCACTCCCTCCGGCCCCTGCTAAGCCCGACAGATACTACAGGGTTCCGGACACACATAATCACTTGTATAAAGCTCCTTTTGCAGATCCTGAAACTGTTTCACAGGGCCCCAAAGCGGTAGCAGCTACCTCTGCCAAAAACCCACTCCCCTCTGAAAGGGAATCTAGGGCCTTGGAGAGATGGGGCAAAAAAGTTTATACTTCTGCAACTCTTTCAGCTAGGGCCTTAAACTGTCAATTCCACATGATTCAGTATCAGGAATTTGTTAGATCAGTTATCTAAAAAACTGTCCTCACCTGAACCTTTAGACCGAAAGTCTCTCCAGGGAATGGTACATAACATACAGCAGGTCAGTAATCATTCCTTAAAATGCGGCTATGATGCACTGGAGGCCTCCTTTAGATCAGCTATGACTGGTACAGTGATCAGAAGGCATGCATGGTTAAAAGAGCAGTCCTTACCAGACCATGTAAAATCAAAGCTCCTAGATGCTCCCATGGATAAACACAACTTGTTTGGCTCTCCTGCACAGCAAGTGCTTAAGAAGGTGAAAGAGAAAGCAAAATCTGTCCAGACAGTCAAGGATTACTTACAGGTCCAGCCTCCAAGGTTTAGTAGGAACTGGCCTTCCAAGAATTGGTCCTTTCCAGACTCCAACAGAGCACAGAGAGGCAGGAATAGGCGCACAAGAGGCAGAGGTCAATCCAGAGGTGCCTACAGAGGACGTCAGTGGCAGCCTAACAACCAGTGAAGTACTGCTGCAGACCCAGCCACTACCACTTCCACAGGACAATCACAGTGACTTGGCTCTGAAGCCGCCTACCAGGGAACAACTAGAAGCACCCTTAGGCGGAAAGCTAGCCTTATTTTCAGTAAACTGGCATTGCATTACAGGAGACAAATGGATTTTACAGACAATAGACAAAGGTTACAGGTTTCACTTCCATACTCTACCAAGGAAGAGAGGAATGCCAAACCTACCTCCAAATCAAATGGCAAACGCTCTAGAACAAACAGACAACTTAAAAAGGATGAGAGCTATAGAAAAGGTACCATCTATGGAACAAGGGCAAGGATTTTACTCCAGACTTTTCCTGGTGCCAAGGAAGGAAAATCAATGGAGACCTATTCTAGACCTGTCCGCACTGAACACATACCTCATTGTCCCAAAATTCAAAATGCTGACTCTACAGCAGCTTCTTTCCATGCTGGGCAAGGAGTCTTGGCTGGTAACTCTAGATCTCAAGGAGGCATACCTGCACATCCCCATACGACCAAATTGCAGAAGATACCTCAGATTTCTTGCAGGATCAGAGCATTATCGATTCTCAGCATTGCCTTTTGGCTTATCTACTGCGCCCAGAGTATTCACGAAATGCCTGGCATCAGTAATTGCTCATTGCAGGCTTCAGGGAATTCAAATTTACCCTTACCTGGACGACTGCCTGCTACAAGCGGACAACAAAAACAAATTAACAAAAGACTTGAAAAGGGTCATTCATCTACTGCAAGCCTTGGGATACACAGTCAATATAAAAAAGTCAAGGCTTTTGCCATCCCAAAGGATAACTTTCTTGGGTGCAGAACTGGACACATCAAATCAAATGGCATCCCTCACAGCAGAAAAACAAAAGCACCTTCCACTCTACTTCATGGCATTAACAACGCAGAACCAGCTTACAGCAAGGAAAGTCCTGCAAGCCCTGGGTTACATAGCATCCTGCATAATTTTGATCTCACATGCCAGACTGCATATGAGGAAGTTGCAATGGTACCTCAGGAATTTATGGTCTCAGCACAAGCACAGCCTAGAAACCCAAATTCCAATAATTCCATGCCTGAAGCAAGAATTCCGATGGTGGGCTCATGCCTGTCAATTGAACAAAGGACTGCCCTTCCACAGCCCTCAACCAAGCCAGACTATCACCACAGACGCCTCAGACCTTGGTTGGGGGGCACACATGCTGGACAAGTGCATACAAGGCTTATGGACTCAAGACCAGCTAAACCTACACATAAACCAAAAAGAGATGCTGGCAGTAAAACTGGCAATTCAGGCATTCAGACCGTTTCTCCAACAGGGACAATTGCTGATAAGGACGGACAACACCACAGTTATGTGGTATATCAACAAACAGGGAGGCACACATTCATATCCCCTATGCCGGATGCCAATGGATCTCTGGAATGTGGCCCTAAGCCTCAACATACAGCTCAAGGCAATATTTGTGCCAGGGAAAGAGAACATACTGGCAGACATCTTAAGCAGGACTACCACGGATGCCCACGAATGGATGCTGCATCCAGACATCTTCAAATCCATCACAAGGAAATGGGGACTACCAGAAATAGACCTATTCGCATCCCCACACAATCACCAATTGAAAAAATTCTGCACAAGGACATACCACCCACTTGCTTGGAAGGTGGACTCCCTATCTTTCAGTTGGGAAAACCTGACAGCATATGCATTCCCACCTCTTCCTTTGATGCACAAGGTGCTATTGAAGATCAAAGAAGACCACCCAAGGATCATCCTGATAGCTCCAGACTGGCCGAGGCAGCACTGGTACCCACTACTGAGGAGTATGTCTCGGGAACTCGCATGGCCTCTACCCCAGGTTCCTTTACTGCTAACACAGAACAACTTCAAAACCCTGCATCCGAACCTGAAAACACTGCAGCTAGCTGCTTGGAGCATTGCATAAGACAAAATAACCCAGATTTATCTCAAAGGGCTAAAGACATTATCTTGGAAGCTCGCAGACCCTCAAGAAAAACTTACTCAGCGAAATGGAAAAGATATCTCTTTTGGAGTGCAGCAAAAGGGCAAAATGTATCACTGGTAAACATAGCTAACATCCTGGAATACTTAGCAGAGCTTTTCCACAATGGCCTGTCTTACTCCTCCATTAAGATTCATGCTTCAGCTATTTCAGCAGAATACAACATGGATCCTCCAGTCTTCTCTCATCCTCTACTCAGGCAGTTTCTGAGAGGAATCAAAAATGTAAAGCCACCAAGAAAGCCACCATTGCCTACATGGGACTTGAACTTTGTGCTAGAAAAGTTGACACTTCCCCCTTTTGAACCAGCAGCAACAGCAGAATTACAGTACTTATCATGGAAAACTGCTTTCCTGCTTGCAATCACTTCAGCAAGAAGGGTTTCTGAATTACAGGCATTAATGGCAGTGCAACCCTTCCTTATCTTCCATCAGGATAGAGTGTCCATGAGAACTAATCCTACCTTTATGCCAAAGGTGGTCTCCAGGGTATCTTTAAACCAAGCAATCCACCTACCTACATTCTTCCCCAACCCACAGAACAGGGGAGAAAGACTGCTGCATACCTTGGATGTGCATAGGCAATTGCTACTACCTGGACAGAACCAAGAACAATAGAAAAACTGACCAGCTTCTGGTAGCATATGCCACAGGCATGGAAGGAAAAGCAATTTCAAAACAAACAATCTCAAAATGGATAGGAAATTGCATTAGATTTTGTTATTCTTATCATGGAAAGGCAACTCCAGAGAATATCAGACCTCACTCCACAAGGGCTACAGCCACTACTACAGCTTTTTACGAGGAGTGGCTACAAAAGACATTTTAGAGGCTGCTACTTGGAGCTCCGTGCATACATTTGCCAAGCATTATAATCTACCCTTATACTCCAGATCCCGAGCAGGTTTTGCCACTGCTGTTTTGCAAGGGATCTTAACTACACCATAATCTTGTTAGGGCCTCCTCCCCAGTTTGGCTATGGTATTCTACCCATTTGTTAGGACTGCAGATGCATCCTTGAAGGACATAGTACAGTTTTGTACCTACCATAAATGTAGATGTCCGAGAGGTATGCATCTGCAGTCAGGATTACCCACCCTCCTTCCCCTCTGTGGTACTCCTAGGGTATTTGCCCATCTTGTAGCTAGCTGGGGGAATCTATTATGGTGTATTTGTTTGTATATATGTATATACATGTTTATTTCTATTTGCTCTCTGTTGTTTGGAAACATTTGCATTTATCCAAATTTAGCCTTCCTAGAGGGCATCTGGCATCTGGGGCAAGAAACACTGAGGAAAATGGCGTCGGCTGATGCCTTTATACCCGAAGAACTGCAGCTATGACGTCGGGTGAAGTGCGACACCAGCCGAGGCCAGACCCAGACTTTGGAATCCGGCCGACCGAAGGGCTGCCTGAGGCCAGGACAACCCATTTGTTAGGACTGCAGATACATACCTCTCGGACATCTACATTTATGGTAGGTACAAAACTGTACTTTGCAGTAGCAGCCTCCTTGTTCATGAAACAAGGATGATTTGGGGCACCATATTCCAGCGTTATAGTGTGCCCTTCCTTAGTGAGGAGGCTGCTGACACAAGTATATTCATTTATGTAACTTCTGGCTCTGAAGAAAAGCTCGGTTTATGATGGTATGAAGAAAGCACAGTCATGACAGGTGTATAAAATAAGAGTAGAGCTCACTTTAAAATGAAATCGGTATATTTTCATCTTATCAGTCTCAACCTTAAGCTATCCCACAGTAACAAGGTACTCTGTGCATTGATGGGGTTATTTGGGGCTTGGATCAGTCACCTGCTCCTGCTATTACTATAACATTTAAAGTGAATGTTACACAGCGCTATCTGGGCCTGAGACATATGAATCTTACAGTAAACATCAACAAGACTAAGGCCATGTTTGTCAGGTGGTATGTTAGTGGACCAAGAGCTAGTAACACTGACACTGTGATTGCTGTCAAGTATCAAGCTGTATAGTTTTACCCTCTATTATACTTTTCCATTCACGTGTAGAAGGCTGGACGTTAAGACACTTTTCTCTGTTTGATACTTGGTGTTGCAGTAGCAGCCTCCTTGTTCATGAAACAAGGATGATTTGGGGCACCATATTCCAGCGTTATAGTGTGCCCTTCCTTAGTGACTGCTACTTCTGCCAAGGAAAGTGAAGCTGCTGCAAAGCACCTTAAACAAAATATATTGTTTATATGTCTGGTGGCCCCCAAGGACAGATGACCATTGCTTGACCTTATTAAAACCTGGCTGGCTGCACATTCATGTGTAGTCTTAGTTATGGTATATTAACCTGTAAGTTGTTGCACCTGGACACCTGTAAATCTCTATGCAGGATGTTGGCATCAAACCTACTATCACAACACTTGGGTCTAGCATCTATCATCCACTCAAACATTTTCAAGCTCACATCAACCAAGACATCTTAGGCTCTTCCCATAACGCATATGGATTCCAAAATTTGAAACTTTGTTCCTGTCATATTTAGGCAATTACCTATTTTACATGTTTTAAAATGATTCCCAGATCCTTACTGGTGAATGTAACTACTTGTAAATACCTAGGAGACACATCCTGACCATAATCTTCATTGTTTTTGTTGTGCTTTGGCTTGGTCGGTGTAGACAATTCATACTGTGGGAAGTGTCTTCATTACATATGTCAGCATTGTGTTATCAGGTTTAAGGTTTCCTTGGTGTTGTATTTCTAAAAAACATTCATATTGCTGTTAATCTTTTATGTTTATCTAGCTGATGTTGTTCTGTCCAATATTTAACTAGGTTATAACTTAAAAAGGGCCTTTGTGGTACAGTGTAAAATTAAAAAGTAAAAGCCACCTTCTGTATTCTCTGCCACAGTATTTCTCAGTAGTCCCCCTTTTCCCTTAGGGGGACCAAGAGATTTGTGTTAACAGCACTTTATGTAGACAATAAACATGATAACCACAATGATAAATAATAAAAATAATAACTACAGCCAGTAGCAGATTGAGGCTACCGTTAGCCCTGGGCACCTTTCAAGCCATGCCCCCCCCCACACACACACACACACACACACACACACACACACACACACACACACACACACTTTCTTCTGTGGGAACACTCATAAGTGCACATGTACTTTTAGATTCACCTTCCTGATTTAAGATCATTTGAATTGTTGTCATAATTTGCCAATGTTCATACCAATTTAATGGAACCATTTGATTGTATGTACCTCAGGTGCCTAAATGTGATTTAAAAATGGCAAAAGTAAAGTATTCCACCTTGTTTACACATTTGTACATTATTCTTAAAAAATATGAGACAGAGTTCCAGAATCAGTGACAGTGCTGAAAAAATATGATGCCTGAAACTCAAATGTCGTTCATTATTTAGTGACTGCAATCCTCAAGATTTTCCAGAAAACCTAGCATTCTATGAGCAATTGACCAAATGAGGCAAACTTTGGGACATTCTGCAGAATTGGGAGAGGTTTCAACTTGGTTTTACACAAACAGTACCCACAGACTATTTTGTACAAATACACACTAGTCCTGTAAAGTCAGACTGTAAGCTGCATAAACAAGAGGGCACATTGATTCCATCCACTGCTAGCCCCCTCCCCATTTAGTGACTGAAATCCAGGTTAAATTGCCTTGAAAAACTCAATTTATGAAGTAAAGACCAAAAATATGAGGCAAACTCATTGATATTCAGTGAACCTGTAGACAGTTTCAACTTTGTGTCACATAAAAACTGCAGAGAGAAAAAAAACATCCCAACTTACTGCTTACAAGGGCACCTTAGTCCTGTAAAGCTTGGCCAAAAAAAAAAACAAGAGAATGCATTACGGACCAAAATATTAGGCATAGGAAAGGACTGTGAAATCAGGGATACTTTCAAATTTGTTTTATAGGATTCCTAGAAATGTCAAGTCAACTAAATCTTGTGACTATTATGGCTTATTAGTACCCACCCTTAAATTGTACCCCTCCTCTTTTTTAGGAGGGCTAGGTCAGTCAATTCCAGGGTTAGTTTGTGGGTGCTCATCCAATCGTCTAAGCTTAATTTGAAGGATGATAGTGTATCGCCACACTGATTAACCTGCAGGGGCAGTCTGCTCAAAAGATATCAGAGGCACGGACGGCATGATGAATCTGTCTCTCCATGGCATTTTATTTATCTGGTGGTGAAGATTTAGCTCCCTGCTTCTGGTATTTGTGAAAATATTAAACTTGTGGGGATACAAGAGATCCAGAATAACTGGGTCTGTAATAGCATGGATAGCAAAGCACAGATTTCCCTTAAATATTTTATAAGATACTGAATACTTTCATAGGTTCACAGGATGTTATTAGGCTATTGACCCTAAGGGTCTTTACAAGCCTAGCTGTTAAATCCCAATATAATACTAGATGAGAGATATCATCTACACCTAGTGTATTTCTAGCAAGGACTACCCATGTCCAGGAGAGAAGCTGGGGCAATCCTCAGTAGAAATTTATGGTTTTCCATCCTGTCATCCAGGTTGCACTTAAACAGGGTCATGGAGGTGCTCTGCTTGATATGGATTGAAAGCCTATTCCAGAAGAGTGGGCTCTGATTGATAAGGATTAGAAGCCTATTCCAGAGGAGTGGCAACCTCTGAGAGATGTATCTTTCTCTCCAGCAGGTCCTGTTTATTTTGCAGGCTAGATTGAGGTCCCTGGAATGGGTGACTCCTTATCCCATTTGACTTACAGATGTGCAGCATTTCCATCAGAACTGGGTGAGAGATAGCCCGGTAAACCAGACATAAGTCATCACTAAGTAGTCTATATGCTACTGAATACAGGGATACAACTTCAATCTGTCCGTATAAGACATGTGATAGAGACCCTGAATTTTCTTAGTTAGAAATCTCTGAGGTCTCTCAAGTTGCTGCAGGTGTCTAGTATGGTATATACCAAAGAGAGCTTTATATTCAATAATAGGCCTGATGAGGGATGCGTACAGGGGGGTTATAACCTCTTTTGCTCCTTAGATGATGCCTTTGCTAATCAGGTGAGTGAGGTAGAAAGTCTTCTTCACCACAGTAGACATATGGTGGTCAAAGTTGAGATCACAGTCAACTTGTGTTCCCAGGTTTCTCACTACTGAAATGGTTCTTAGGGTATAGTTTTAAAATCAGCAAACCCAGGTTTCTCACTACTGAAATGGTTCTTAGGGTATTGTTGTTTGTCTTATAATCAGCAGGGATGTTGTTTTTACCAAAGGGAATGATGATGCATTTTTTAGCATTTAGTTTAAGACCATGGCTATGGCATCTATCATTGGTCTGTGTAAGCCCCTTTTAAAGTACACTGACATCACTAGGGGATTCAATGATAGCACCTAATTTGCCGTCATCCACAAACTTGGTTAGCCATAGCCCCTCCTTTTTGGCCTGGACTTCTGAAAAGCATATGCAAAACAAGATGGGGCCCATATGCCAAACAAGATGGGGCCCAGCACTGACCCGTCTGTGAGTCAGTTTGCAACCCACCTGACAACATAGTAGTTGATATTCAACTGGGTTAGTTTATCAATGATGCCCAAATGTGGGATAGTGTTGAAGGCCTTGGCCAAGTCAAGATAGGCTGTCTGCTCAGCTCTGCCCTCGTCTATGGCTCTGGTCATGTTCTTGAAGTCCACCAGGTTTAGAAGACATGACCCGCCCTAGACAAAACTGAACTGGGATAGATCTATGGTTTGGAGGTCATCTATAGCCTTATTTCTGAGGTATTTGTTCCACTGCCTTACAGATGAGGCTGGTTAAATTTATGGGTAAATAGCTACATCGGTCTGTTGATGAGCTACCCTTGTATAAGGGATAACAGTCTCAGTTTTCCATTCAGTGAGGACAAAGCCAGTACTCAGGCTGTGGTTGAATAAACTGCTGAATGGAGTAGCTAGCTGTTGTTTTAGAACATGAAGAATGCAGCCTGGAATAACATCTGGACCCCTGGAGGCTGTGTTCTTAGCCTTGGAGAGAGCATTTATGACTTGCTGTTTGGAGATGCAGGGAGGAAGAAATGATGAAGATATGGTTTGTGATATGCTTGGGGGGGATACAGGGTGAAATTTTTGCCAAACCTGTCTGCTAACAGGTTTGCAATTCCTGTAGGGTTAGTGTGTGTGTGATGCCATCCACAATTCATTCAGCACACATCTGAGTCCTACCTTTTAGGTTGCAGAAATAGCTGAAGAAGGCCTTATGCTTATCCTTGGCTATGGTTGCTAATTTTTTCTCATAGCTGCTCTTTGAAGATTTTAGGAGTTGTCTTATTTGTTTGTTTAGTCTGAAGAGGGTGCCGTTCCAGTTCTGGGATCTCACTTTTGTATTTTTAGAAAGCAGATTTTTTTTGCTTATTGTATAATTTATTAATGCTAGACGTCCACCAGGATGGTTTGTTTTTTTCTTGAGGATCTTGCTTTAATCCTATCCAGCACAGCTGTGTCTATACATTTCTGTAGATGTTTATACAAGGTGTCCGTGTATACCTTAGTATAGCCGTCAATGCCATCTGTGGAAACTAGAGCTTGGAAGTCGATTATACCTTCCTTTAGGAGGCTATCGGATTTTTTGAATGGGTTTAAAGTTGACTCTTTGTAATTAATATTTGTTTGGTCTGAAGAAGCAAGCTTTGTACTCATGAAAGCACTTACCGAATGCTAATAAACTTTTATTGTTTTACGTACACCCTGCCCATGTATCAGATAACTCATATTTTTTTTATTTTTACATTTTACTTATAATAAAAACTTTACAGAAGTATGCACAGGAAAAGGACTTCTGAAAAGGCTGCACACTGAGTGACAGCTTAATTTCTGCTTTCCCATTGTAAAAACATAAACTCAGAAAAAAGAACCAGTGAATTTATCTTTTGGGGTAAATTTCAGTTACTGGCTGGTAAGTGCACTGTCTGTATGCCAGCAAAGAAGAAATTTAGAGAACAGGAAAGAAACTCAACCACAAAAGTTGAGGAGAAGACACTGGCTGGGAAGAATCCTGCAGGTGTCCCGACTCCAGCTTTGGTGCAAGACATGACTTCCAGTAATCTAAAGGAAAAAAAATAAGTCAAATGTGCTCAAAGCCAATTAAAATAAATGAAACACTGAAGGTGTATATCAAATAACATAATGCTGGAAAAAATGGAAGAAGCTTTAAGCAAATATTCAGTTCCACTGATAAAACTGCAACAATCAGAGTTCAAAATAAAAAAAGACTGGCTGAATATGAGACTGCTCAAGAACAGATGTTTGAAAAAATGATAGAATTAAAGGACAGAGCATATAGGGAAAACCTGGGATTTTCTGGTGTACCAGAGAAACTGGAAGGAACAGACTGTATTAATTTTATGAAAGCAAAAATAAGCAACCGGACTGGTATTCCACAGCAGGAGTTATTAACTGAAAGGGCACATCATGTATATGCTCCAAAACCTGGCCATGAGAAAGCAGCCAAGACCTCAAATAGTAAAGATATGATCCTGCCAGCAGGAAGAGTTTATTCTGATAAAACTGTGGCAGAAGGGCAAAGTACTAAAAGTTGGAGATAGAGTGTTTTTGGAAAACTTTTTACTCACTGTACACCAGGCAGAAGAGGAGCAAATTTATTCCAGCAATCTGGGAATGTCAAGAGGCAAGTGTGAAATTCAATCTGCTATATCCAGCTATCCTCAGAATATTTTTTTTCCTGGAGGATCAAAGTTGTTTTTAATGCAGAACAGGCTAAGGAAGAAGTACAAAATTTTGATCAAAAAATGAGCTAGCAAACAGAAGGGGACTCTGTTTCTTATTCTTCAGATAATAAAGCTCATACAGAGACTTTGCCAATAAAACCCTTTCCAGTATTCCAAAGGATAATGCTTTGGATTAAGAGAAAATAGTTGACTAGAAGAACTGGGACTACATTGGAAATGAACCAAAGACTGGAAGAAAACCAGCAACTCAGAAATTACATAATAAATGTGGGATTACAAAGTATTTATCACATTTTTGAAATACGGCTGAACAAGAAAAAATGGAGATATTGGACTTTTCTGACTTTCTTAAAATTGTAGTGGACTCCAAAGCATTTGTCCTACTTCATGTAATTAATGTTTGGAAGAAAATTAAAGAGAAGGAGGAGAGAAAGAGGTAAATGTAAGTAAAACATTTTTTGTCCTCAACAGTATTTTTATGAAACACTTCATGGCATAAACTGCATGTTACATAGTAAAGCATTACAGTTCTGGTAAAAACACACACCAACTAGTAAAATAAAAAAGAGAAGGCAGGAACTGAAAATTCCACTTTATTCACAAACATTGAGCGACTTCATCCATGGTATATTGGACTTCATCAAAATAACATTGCTCCCAAAAACAAACAATTTTATACTCATAAAACAAGCATTCAATCAAAAAAATGAATTAACCAGTTGACATTTAAAAAAAACAGCATATACTAAAGACAAAGATAAAAATACATGAGTGAATGAAATTCCATTTAAAATCATATTTAAAACCAAACCCTTTCCTTAACTCAAGTTTTAAAAAAGGAATTGCCATATTTTCAAATAGGAAAAACTGATTTTAATTTCAACACGCTACTAATAGAAACTGTCATTTAGCATTACAATTACTTTTGTGCTTTATAAGGATACTAAAGTAAATAGGCGACCTCTTTTTTTCTTCTTCCTCTTTCTTTCTTTTTTAGTTTAAGAATTGTGGGCATTGCAGTCTAAAACAAGAAGAAAGCTTGGACAAAAGCATGTTTAAGATAACAGGCTGTAATCTTGGGTTGTTGAGATGGGGGGCTGGGGTACAAAAGTATACAGATCATGATATAAATAAAGCTGATATGCTTTTTTCTTACTTTTGCATAGGGGAATGAATGGATTAAGGCTCTTCGTGTGATCTAACAACTTTTAAATGGAAGCAAGTAGATAAAAGAAGATTGAAAGTAATGAAAAAATTTCCTTCAGCAAAGAAATGTTCACAGTGTAACATGAGATGCTTCTAGCTGAAGGCAACTATGCATCTAGCTGTTTTGTTCTTTGAAAACAAGCTGATAAGAGAGCAATACTTTAAGGTTAAAATGTTAAAAGTTAATGTTTTCTGTAAGCATTCAAGTTTTTTTATATGTAGCAGAGGAATAAAGATAAGACAAAAACAGACAATGCCTAGTGTACGTAGAAGCTCAGGTTGCACCATGCGTCTTATCATGCATCATCTTAATTATAGGTCAGTTAAAGCCTGTGAGTGTAGCTGTCAATCTGGGATAACTGTTCCTATTAGGATGGCTATTTTTCATTATTTGAATATATACATAGTTAATAGGTTATGGGGGTATTCTGGGAGTATTTTTTTTTTTTTTAGTTTTGTTTTGTTTTGTTTGAGATTTTTCACTATAACAAAAAGTCTTGTAAGATGTGACATAGATTCAAATAGTCATTTCAAGAAACAACTCTATAAAAGTTCAACCTACTAAACATTATTGCATGCATGTAACAAAAACTGAAAATAGACATTTAAAGAAAACTGTTATACATAACAGGTGGGAACAGTAACTTCCTATCATAATGGAAACACTTTTGATATTATCTTGGAACTTGAATGGTCTTGCAGGTATATACAAAAAAAAAAAAGATTAGTGAACTATAATAATATTAAATGCAGAGTGCATATAGCAGTGCTACAGGAGACACGTTTGACTACAAGTAAGCATGTGGATTTGATAAAGAGAGGATTTCAGGACAGTTATTCAGTAGAATGCCTGTGACAAAGGAAAATGGGAGTACTTATGTTAATTGCTAAAGGAGCTCCAATAGTGATAGAAGATGAACAAAGATAATAGTAGATTTGTGGTGGTAAGGGGCTACTAACAAGGGGAAAGGAATATGCTGGCATGTGTTTATATTCCATTTAAAACTGCTGCAATAGGAGAAATAATCAGCTTTAAGCAGGGAATATTGCTTATGGATGGGATCTAGAATTTGATTTGCAACAGTGAACATGTATCTGGGTGGCCTAGAAGGGAAGATATAACAAACAAGGGTAGATTTTTGAAGACATTTATGAAAATATTTGGTATGGAAGATGCAAACTCAGTAGCAGGACATTGGGGAAAATGTATATATTATTCTACAAGGTACAACAACTGGGCTAGGCTAGACAGAAATTGAAAGTTTTGATGCACATCCAATAACTATTTCAGATCATGTGCCAATAATAACTAAAATAAAAATGTAGGTTAAAGTAAAAATTAAACACTGGTGCTTCCCTACTTATCTATTAAAAATAGAAAAATTTAAGGAATGGGAAGAGTTATTAGAGAAGATAGAAATTTCTTCAGAAGATATAGCCAGGGAATGGGATAAAATGAAACTGAGTTTAAAAACAGGTAGAAATAAAATATAAAGAGATTATATAGAGGGAATGACAAAGGTTAAAGTATTGCAGAATAAGGGGATTCTCACATAAAAGGCACAACTGCAAAATGCTAAAGAGAAAATAAGGGACTAATTGGGTGATATGCATGAATTTAGAAAAAATGTTGTTAAGTAACTGTTTTTTGATAACTCCAGAGCACAAAAACTTTTATGACTCATGCAGCAGAAATTAGAAAATGTTCTTGCCAAGCTTAGGGAGCCTATAACAAGGAAAACAACCAGAGATGCTGTAGAGATATTAGAAATATTTCAGAAATTTTATGAAAATCTGCATAAAACAGAGAAAGGTAGAAATCAAGAAAAAGCAGAAATGGAAATATTTATCAAAGAATTAAATATACCAAGGTCAGGGGCAGATGAGGCTCGATTATTAACAGTTAGAATATGAACAGATGAGGTAAAAATGGTAATGTATAACTAATCTACAGGAAGGTCTCCAGGAACAGATAGTATTCCTGTGGAAGTTTGAAAGCTGGGAGGGAAGAAAGTGATAAAGATCTGGAAGGTTTTGTTAAACAGTATTTTAAAAGGCAGGGAAGCAACAACATCCTGGAAGAAAGCTGTGGTTGCTGTAATACCCAAAGATGGTAAAGACCCATTAGATCCAGCTTCATATAGGCTCATTTCAATTTTAAACCATGATTATAAAGTGTTTGCGTCTATAATGGCTAAAAGAAAGGCAAAGGTCTTCCAAAAATTGATAGATAGGGATCAATGTGGTTTTGTGGAGAAGAGGCAAATGTTTGACAACATTAATAGAATAATGATGATCCAGAGGAAAGCAGAATTAAGAAAATACTACTATTGTTGGTGGGTCTTGATGCAGAGAAAGCAGTCAATGGATTAACCTGGGATTTTAGAGTAGGAAAACTGAAGTATTTGCATTCCCTGACACAATAATAATGTTAATTGGGAGAATATATGAGGGATTGGAGGTGAAAATTAAAGTGGGTGGTCCTCTCTGATATGTTCTGTCTGAACAAGGAAACCAGGCAGGGGTGTCCTTTTTCCCCCTTTGTTATTTGTGTTATATTTAGAACCATTGCCCAAGAAAATAAGGGACACAGAAATTCAAGGATACAATTGGTGTGGCAATCAAGAACAGTTGGCTGAATTTCAAATGATATTATTTGCACCTGATAAAGGGAGAATATAACATCTCAGTGTTGTGGAACTTTCTAAGACAGTTTCAAGTCTTTTTGGGATATACAATTAATGAAGACAAAACAAAGGCTATAGCTGTAAACTACGTACCCACACAAGTAGGCGACATGATAAAATGAAGTACTTAGGAGTGTGGGTTAAAAAGGATTCTGTTATGGCAGCTAAGGATATGTGGGAAGAAGCTAAATAAAAGATAATACAAAAACTGAGGAACTCGAAGCTCCTGTACTTTAGGAAGATCACTGTAATGGTATATCATAAACTTTGGGTAGAAACCTAAGAAGCACTTAGTTACCCCTGTTAGGAGAGCAGTTATGTGATCCCTGTAGTACTGCATGTCCAAAACCCAGCCTGCACCTATACTGTGCTAACAACTTGGTAGTGTTTGGTAAAGATGTAGACAGTAACCCATGTGGCATCTTGTAAAATATCTTGTATAGAATCATTTTAGTTAGCTATATTATTTTTATTTATTTTATCTTTGTTGACCAGGTTTGTGACATTAGACAACATCCCAGGATACATAAGTTTGAATGAAGCAAACCCTCCTCTCTTTGGATCTGTATCACAGTGTCGAAAGATGAAGTAACCGAACACATCTTTATCAACACATAAATATTGACCTTTGCATATGTCGACTGCCCACATCAGCGAATTTTTTCCCACGGGAAAAAATCTCAGCTGAAAATGCACAAACCAAACTTTCAAACCCTACATAGTGGGGGGTTTCACCCCCCACCACCACCACCCTAACTAAATATAACAACTCTGAGATCACACTATGGTGGGAAAAAGAGCAAATCCCTAATGATGGCCAAGTGATTTTTTTCCCCTGGGAAAAAATTCACTGACGTGGCCATTCGGGAATTGCATAGGTTGGTATTTATGTGTCGAAAAAGATGTGTTCGGTTACTTCATCTTTTGACACTGTAATATAGGCCCATCTCATTTGCTTTTTTTTGGGAGGGGTTGTTTTTTTAAGTACCATGAGAATTTTTTCCCATCCACAACAGGTACTACCAACTAAAACAGATGGGATTTAATATCTCATCCAAAGTACGGCACACTCGAACGTGTAGCATCCCCGCAGACATGTTGCACTGCAGTCTTAATGCTGGAAAATTAATCCAAAGTACCTGCTGTGGGAATAGAACCCATATATTTTTGACCTTCCAGTGAGTGTGCTACCTGCTGAGCTCCTAACACAATTAGTAATATAAGTTACAGAGGTTACTGCAGCCTTAGCAAAATGCACTTTAATAGTGCCTTATAGGAATTTACTGTACTTATCATAGCAAAAGGCAGTATAGTGGGCTAGCCACTTTGTCAGGTTTTGTTTTCTTCCAGATTTTTATTTCTTAAAGAGATGAAAAGCTGGCCTTTTTCCATGAAAGCATGAGTTAACTTGGTATAATATATCTTAATTGTCTGTGCATATTTAGCATGTGCAAGAGATGTTCCTCATGACTGAGTGGACTGGCCAGAGATACTGCTGGATGCTTACTGAGCATGAAAGAGGAACTGGTAATTAGGGACAGTCTTTTATTTTGAAAGTTTGTGCTGCCTTTCCTGTAACTAGTCTAGTCCAGATACAAATGTGCTATATCCTGGACTGTATGTAAGCTTCTGAGCCTTCCCAAGCCTGTCTATGTTGGAGGGAAACCTGGTAGCTTATCAGTGGGAGTGGTAAGCACTAGGTAGCCTATCTACCACACAAGGAGTGGTTTCTGACCCAGAAATTGTAGTTATTGGCCATTTGGTCAGTTTTTCCATCTCTCTGAACTTTCTGATTTAAAAATCCGCATTTGCACTTGTTCCGCCCTTCCTTTAACTAGTGTAGTCCAGATACAGATTTGCTGTATCCAGGACTGTTTGTAAGCTCCTGAGCCCCAAAGCCTTTCTGTGTCGGAGGGAAGCCTTCTAGCGCATCAGTGGGAGTGGTAAGCACTTGGTAACCTATCTGCCACATAAGGAGTGGTTCTGGCCCAGAAATTGTAGTTATTGGCCGTTTGGGCAGTTTTTCCATCTCTCTCAAGTTTGATTTAAAAGCCCGCATTTGCACTTGGTTCCACCCTTTCCTGTAACTAGTCTAGTCCAGATACAGATTTGCTGTATCCAGGACTGTTTGTAAGCTCCTGAGCCCCCCAAAGCCTTTCTGTGTTGGAGGGAAGCCTTCTAGCTTATCAGTGGGAGTGGTAAGAACTAGGTAACCTATCTATCACATAAGGAGAGGTTTCTGGCCCAGAAATTGTAGTTATTGGCCATCTGGGCAATTTTTCCATCTCTCTTAACTTTCTGATTTAAAAGCCGCATTTGCACTTGTTACTTTCCTGTAACTAGTCTACTTCAGATACAGATTTTTGGTTTTACCACTTGAATTTGCTTATTCATGCTCAGCACTTGTTCAGAACTTGTTGTAAGCAGTAAATAAGCTACAGATTACTACAGCAGTCAACCTTCCTCATTACCTAGAGGAAAACAGTTTTTGTACTTACTTTCCTCACTTGCTTAGAGAAAAACAGCTCTTGAACTCACTTTCCTCACTTGTCTAGAGGAAAATAGTTTTTTATTCAGGCATGTCCAAGGGTCAGCTCCTAGTGTTCCCTCCTATCTATCTGATGAATCTGGGCATCTTGGGGCAATGTAGCAATAGCCTCATGTACACAGACAACCCTGTCCACCTACCACTCAACACTACAACCTGTGACAGATGCACTTATTTAGCCAAACTGGAGGTAAAGCTCTCTCTATCCAAGACTGAACTTGACAGTCAAGAGGAGAAGGTAAACACTTGCACCACACCACATGGTCCCACTAAATCTATACCACCAAACTCCACACATAGAAACACAAAAACATTTGCAGAGGCTCTCAGTAATAATTTACTCAAGCAACAGAAACCTCCAAAGCAGAAACACAATCAACCTCCACCCCCCCAACACAACCCAAATGACACATAGCCCACAGACTCAGCCCATAAGGCAAAACAACGTGTCCAACACATTAGTCATAGGTGACTCTATAGTAAGACACACTGATGTCCCACTCACCAAGCTAAACAAGGAGAAGGTTACTGTCAGCTGCCTGTCGGGTGCCAGGATCCGCCACATAACCCATGCAACCAGGTCACTCCACAACAAGTACAAATATGACTCTCATTGTCCATGTTGGTGTGAACAACCTGAGACGTACCTCCCTGGACTACATGAAAAAAGATATGGAAGAGCTCTCTAATCTTGTAGCCCAGGCAGGTATGACCCTAGCCCTGAGTAGTATCCTGCCATTGCCCAGAATGATACCGCAGTACAAGGACAAAATTATTGACTTCAACAATTGGCTAAGCTTCTGATGTCATTCTAAGGGGCTCTAGTATTTGTCTGTCTGTGATGACATGGTCAACAGACCACGATGCTTTGCCAGAGATGGCCTGCACCTATCATCCCTGGGATTCTGGATACTGGCAAAGGCTCTTGACGCCCCTATAATGCCTTTTTTAGGCAAGGTTCAAATGTCAAATTCACCACCATAACAGGAACAGGCAAGCAAAAACTGAGGGTAATGCTACTCAATGCTAGAAGTCTAAATCTCAAAATGCACCCCTCAAGGAACTCCTTAAAATGGAGAACATCAATATATGTGCAGTGACTGAGACCTTTTTCAAGGCTCCAGAGTGCACCCCTGCATTACCAGGCTATAACTCATACCACACTTTTCAGCCGTCTAACCTGGACCGGAACCCTAAAGGTGGAGGTGTGTCCATATTCTTTAAGGATATCAACACCTACAGGCTAGTTGCTCAGCATAAGCATCTGAGGTTATGCAAGTGCAACTAACTCTGGGCAAAACTGCAATCCAAATTGTAGCTTGCTACAGATCCCCCACCATGCCCCAGGATTCCCACTCCTCTTTTCTTGATGTACTGGAAAATATTAGGGTTCAACCAAACACCTTAATAATGGGTGATTTCAACTACCCCTCCCCCCCCCATTAACTGGGAAAACTACTCGTCCCAACCCCTTTGCTCAACGCTTTCTGGAATTCATAAATTCCAATTCCCTGGATCAATTTATCCACACCCCCACCAGGGGCAACAATATCCGAGACCTAGTCATTACCAACATGAGTAACCGGTGTTCCACACCTAAAGTCAACTCCTTGTTGGTCAGATCCGACCATAAGCTAATCACCCTAGATATCCACATCCCACCTCCACCCCCCATTAAGGAAACCATGGTAAAAAAATTTCTCCAAAGCCAGCTTCATGCTTCTTAAGACAGAAGTGGCGAACTTCATGACACCCATGCAGATGGGCAATACAGTTAAGACTGCTGAATCTTACACAAATGCACTGTATAAGCATTTACACGAGTGCATGGATCATGCTATCCCAAACAGAACCAAGATGCTATCCTCTAAAAAAAGGAAACCAATCTGGTGGTCCCCTGCCATAAACAAACTCTACAACAGAAGGAAGAAACGGTTGCAAAAGAGAGTAAAATCCCATGAGCGGAGGAGCTCCCTGGTCAGCCTCAGTAAGAAGCTAAGATCCCTTATAAGGTCCTCCAAAGCTAGCTACAAAAACAAAATCTCCACTGATTCTAAGGACAACCACAAAGCATTCTATAGCTATGTCAGGAAACTCAATGGCAATACCCAGATCTGCTCTGAGTCACAGCACAACGGCATGAAAATTACAGAACCAACTGATATTCCCAACATCCTGGCAGATAGGTTCAGTACTAACTTTACCCCTCTCTCACCCCCTAAAGGGCCCATATCTATACAGGAAGAATGCAGAAGCCCGGTAATCATAACTATGCACGTAAAAACTGCAATCTCTAAAACCAAAAACACAGCATCCATGGGACCGGACAACATCCCAGGCTGCGTTTTATGTGAACTTCAGAACGAACTGGCTCCCCACCTAAGCACCATATTTAATCATAGCCTCACATCAGGCTTTGTATCCACTGAATGGTGCACAGTGACAGTTATCCCACTCCACAAAAGGGGAGCCACCACTGATCCCGGGAATTATCGCCCTATTAGCCTGACGAGCCTGGTCTATAAGGCCATGGAACGTATCATCATGGAACTCATAAACAAAGACATTGGTAACCTCCAAACTCTGAACCCCACCCAGTTCAGGTTTGTGAAAGGCAGATCATGCCTCCTGAACCTGATTGACTTCTTTGAGGCAGCCACCAAAGCTGTAGATGAGGGTAAGGTGGTTCACACAGCCTATCTTGACCTCGCCAAAGCTTTCAACACCATCCCTCATTCCAGAATTATAGATAGACTCACTAAACTAGGTATAAATCCTTACGTCATAAGATGGGTTGCTAACTGGCTCACTGACAGAACCCACACTGTAAAAGTTGCAGGCTCCAAATCTGACTTCAAACCAGTGACAAGTGGAGTACCACAGGGTTCAGTCCTGGGACCTCTCCTGTTTGGTATCTACTTCTCTGAAGTATAGGCTAACACAGAAGGCCTTTGGCTAATGAAGTTCACAGATGACTGCAAACTAAGAGCCATAGTCGAGTCCCCAAATGATGTGGACATCCTACAAGAGGACCTCGCTGAGACAGATGCCTGGTGTCAGAGCCATGGCCTCAAGCTCAGTGCCAAAAAGTGCACTGTCATCCCCTTTGGTAAAAACTCTGTACCTATGAACTACCACAAAGAGGCGGCAGTCTACTTAATACCGAATGTGTGATAAGACACCTTGGGACCCAGGTGGACAGTAGTCTCTCCTTTGATAATCACATTGCCACAGTAGTCAGGAAATCCTTCTACGTGGCACACCTCATCACAAAAGAGTTCTCATCCAGGAAAAAAGAGGTCATTGCTCCCCTCTACTCGACACTCATTAGACCCATTATAGAGTACAATGACCCTTTTGGAATGAACCTCACAAGACATCTGCAGCAGCTGGAAAGGCCACAGAAGTACCTCACAGAGAGGATTACTGGCCTCAAACAGATGCCCTACACTAACCATCTCAAAAAGCTCCAGCTTTACTCCGTAGCATATTGCCTACTCTGAGGTGATCTCTGCCTAACATATAAAGTTAAGTCAAACCCAGAGGTGTTGGACATGCTGCACCTAAAGAAATCCCAATCCCTCCAAGCTACATGCTCTAGGGATGTAAACCTTGTCACCACAATAAACAGGACAATGCTGGAGGGATAAATTCCTGTCCCAGGGACTTCCCATACTCTGGAACAAGCTACCCGTCTATGTCAAGCAAAGTTCGTCATTAGCACTCTTCAAGAAAAATCTTGATGATTGGATGGGTAATAGGAAATTCACTCCGGGGATCATTTATGTGGCTCTGCTCGACAGGGGCACAGGAAAATAACTTTCTTGGGTGGCGTAAGCCAGGGAACCTTGTTGGCTAGGCTTACTTAGACCCTTGGGCCAATAGCCTAGTACCTACCTATGAACCTATATAAAGTGGCTTGCATGCAAGGGCTTGTAACACTAAAATCCTCCCCCCTGAAGAGAACAACACCTAATGTCCACTGAAACAGCAGGTTCAAATATAAGTACAATTAGCTTTCTCGCATCAAATTCAAATCCTAAAGAGGACAATTAGGTCTTCTAGAAAGTCTATATAAGTGCATATATTTCATAAAGGGCTTAATAAATGGGTTTGCTGCTATCTCAGGAAAGTCTGTTACACAAGTAAAAATGGAAGAGACATATACTTTGAAAGTATATGCCAAGTGTAATTTAAGCAAATGGTTTAGATGAACCAGGATCCATGTGATAGGAGAGATAATGGACCAAAGCCTTCTATAATAGCGCAAGATACAGCTCGTCTTCACTTTTCCAGGTAAGATTTCCTTGTAACAAGTGTTCTTGCTTTCTTTAAGAAATTTAGAACTTGGTTAAACAGATATTCAATAGAAGAATTAAGCATCTCTATCCAGACTGAAAGATTCAGTTTCTTGAGAATGCAGTTCAATACTTTGCCCTATTTTTAGGTTTATAATGACTTAGAGAGACAAAAACCATGAAGATATAGTGGCTGTTTCCTTCAAGAAAGAAACCACCATTTTCCAGGCCAAGAAGGAGTCATGAGACTGAGCGGTTCTGTCACATTTTACTTTTAATAGTACTCCCAGAGATTTATGGCAGACAGATCTATTACTGACATGGCAGCATCTTACCTTTTCCTGAAAAGTAGAGGATCCATTTTCCATTTGTGAGCTAACTTGCCAATTACAACAGTCTTCTAGTTGTTTCTGTATGCCTGGAAGATGTACTGGTGAGAGAAGCAAATTATATCGAATGGTCCAATCCTAGATCAGCAGTCTCTTCAGGGAGTTAGAAATATTTGATTCCCCATTGCTTGCTGATGTACCAGGTATCTGTGGCATTATCTGTGTTGATTTAAAGATGTTTTTGATGGAAAATGTGTTAAAAGCTATCAAGGCTATATATGCTACTTTCATCTCCTTCAAGTTGATGTGAGGCTACCTGCTTTGTTAAGACCACTTACCTTACACTGAGCTGTTGCTGAAGTTCACTTTTCAGCCATAGTCCAAGGAAAATGTTTTACTGAGTTAGCAACAGAGGAAGAAGAGAGAGCCCTTTAGATAGGCTGTTTGGATCCTTTCACCCAGTAAATACTTTCCTTACAGACTGAGAAAGAGGAATTACTTGTCTCTGGGGAGTCAGGTAGTTGAGGTGGCTGTTTTAGACATTTCTGAGAGTCCGTTGTGGTCTTTTCCTCCTAAGGCACTTAGGCATTGTCTTGATGTGATTCCTTGATGTTGCAAGAGATGTATTATCACATTCTGAATTCACAGTGGAGTCTCTTGGAGAATTAATATTTTCAGTAACTATGCTGCTAAAAAACAGTCAGCCAAGTAAGGAGACAGTTGTTTTGTTTTTTTGAGATTCAGAAACAAAGTTCCTTAATATATAGTAAACATGCTGAGGACTGTGGATAGTCCAGCTAGTAGAACTGAAAATTAAAAATGACTGTGAGCTATCTGAAATCTGGGTTAATTCCTGCAGACTCCATTTCTTGGGATATGTAAGGGTTTTACTGTCACAGTCTTGAAGCCTGCAGTCATCAAATTCACAATGTCAAGACCATAATACAGACCAAAATGCTGAAGATCACAATATCAGTCTTCTGAACTTGCTCTGCCACCATAGAACCCATGTTAGCACCCATTCCTAGGCCCAAATGCCCTGTAGCACCCATGTTAACACTCGTTCTTGGGTCCACACTCCTTCAGGATCCATGTTACCACTCATTCCTGGGCCCACACCCCCTATAGAATCCATATTAACACTCGTTCTTGGGTCCACACTCCTTCAAGATCCGTGTTGGCACTCGTTCCTTGGTTTATAATGGTAGAGGGATTTGGTATTTAAGACTATTAGACATTGTAGTCTTCAGTGTCTTGGTCTCCTCTGTTATGGTCTCAGTATTCTGCATTTCAAGATTGTGGGCTTCAAGACTGTGATAGTAAACCTGTTTAAGCATCTTCCATGTCCAGTGTTACCTATTAGGACCCCTACTCTGTGTAGGCAGTCCTGTTTTCAGAGTGATCATCCCAAACAAATATGGATAGGTCTGACAGCCAGAAATGTAAGCCTTTATCTTCCCGAGGGTATGTATAGTTTGTACCCACTGCACTGACTTCTTTATACATGATCCATTAATAGCAGATCATGCGGTACCTGATGTGGAGGATGGAAATGTATCAGTAGTTTGATCACTTTGATCCATCACTGAGTGCCAATACTATAAGGTCAACTTGCTGAAGTACATATCTTTAACTGTGGAGTTTTCTGTTGTGTACAACATCAGAGTAGGTATGTATGTGTAATATGTACACACACACACACACACATATATATATATATATATATATATATATATATATATATATATATATATATGTATATGTATATGTATGTATGTATATCTCAGGGGTGAATTGTCCACTCCCCACATGGGGGTGCAGTTGGGCTTGCATGTTGCAAAACAACTTTACTCCAGTGTTTGCTGAAAGGGGTTTCAGTACATTGGCTTTGCAGGACCTGCACCCACTGAATGGATTTTTGATCTGTCAATGTGAATCCCAGAGAATGTGAGTGTGATAAGGTTGTAGTTTCTGTAGAAATTCTACTGTATAACTTTAAGGTACAGTTTTGATATTCATTGGTCTGGGATTATTTCCTGCCAGAGTATAGATGAACTGCAAGCTGCTTCCCATGGAGTATTAGGTGGAAGTAGGAATAAACATCTCTCAGAAGAATTCTGGTATTTCCCCTTTTCCTTCTGGTCCTGAAATAGCTGGAGACTATTTCTCTCTGAGCTACTTCTGGCCACAGGATTGCTGGACAAGTGTACCCTTTGTGTAGAATGGTACTGTACCTACAGGGTAAAATTTGGAAAACTAAGGAGTTAGAGCATGGCAAATTTCTCTTATGTAATTGCCTTGTCTCCTTTCCTTTTACTAATTCAGTTATGCTATTAGCAGGCTTCTTGAGTTCATGGGGATTCTTAGAGTTGACATTTTATATCGTCAGAGTACATTTCATTCCTTATCCAGGTATGCCTTCTCATAATGACTTCTAATATGGTGTCAGCCATGATAGAAAGCTTTTCTAATTTATCTTTCTAATCGGTACTGGGTGTTACAGCAGTGTCTTATGTATCTAACCCATGACAGAACTCTGATAAGTAATCATATGAGCAAAATAGTTCAGAATTCGTATAGTTGTGTATATATGTTTTTTATGGTACCTCCTCAATAGCCTTGATTCCTTATCAACTCTATTCATTTCTCTCAGTTGCTCCCCCCACCATATTTTCTAATTTTTATGCTTTTAACGGTCTCTGTTTTCCCTCTGACTGCCCTTCTAGTGATTTCAATCATTTCTCGGTTAAGTGAAATAAAATAGTTTTCAAATAACATCTGGCAGCCTTGTTAAATTTGAAACAAATGTTACAGTGATTTACTGATACAGTGACTTCCCTCAAATAATAGCAACTGAATTAACACACAAATCAGGTCTGAGTTTACTGTTCATTCTCTTAACCTAGTAATTTAACAAAGCTAATTGAGTCTGGGAAAACATGTCACAAGTTCTGCTTTGGATATGATGTTTGTATGGAGTTCCTTTTAGTAGATGAGATAAATGTTAGTTTGAGGTATATATGATGAAAAGTACAATTAGGTATTAATTTTGTAGTACATTAAAACTATGGTGTAGCTGAACCTTAACTACAGCTGAACCTCAGCTGTCATAATGCTGGACACAGGATAAAACAAAGAAGAATCTCCCATACACTGAACTACAGGATGCAAGGCAAAAGTGCAAGACCCATAACTGCAAGCCTCAAAATATCAAGAGGAAAGGTGTGACCCTCAATGTATATTTAGGTATGCTTGTATACAAAGTTTGAAGTTAGGGTACCTCTGACTATTCCCCTTACTCCAAATCAATGCAGTCCTAGAGGTAGTATATTTAAGTAGGCAGGCTGTGGGAGCATAGCAGCCCCACATCAGGGGGTAGAACAAATATAGTCCTCCTACAAATCACTGTAACTGCTGTTGTGGTGAGTTTCAGCCTTCAGAGTAAGAAATGCGAATTGCAATTTAGTGTTTGCATTTCTGTCTGGGATACAGCTATGAGTTTTGCATATCTGTCTTGTAGCTGAACTAGGGAACTACTGGCTGTGTGAGAACATAGAACTACTGCTGTAGATAGTGAAGGGAAGTGTGTCAAGTACAAATGTGATAAAGTTAAATACACCCTTATGTGAAAGATTTCATTTTAATGAATTTGAAAGCCATTAGGGTTGCAACTTCTTTCAGAACTGTAGAGAAGTTTGAAAGGTAGCAAAGAACAAGTCAGCTAATCACTGCAAATAATGTCCACCACTTCTGCACCCTTCTCAAAACACAGAATAGCCTTGGGTAGGATTTCAGTGTTAATAATGGGATCATACCTAGGTGTCAGTGACTGGTCCAATGTCTGGCCACTAGAGATCAGTCCAGCTATGCAAAAGGTGGACTTGCTTACAGATAATATTGGTGGAAAATGTACAGGGTCTTAGGCCTATTGAGTGCTTCCATGTCTGGAGATTTGGGTCCTCTAGTAAAATGTTGTAATCAGCAGGCCTGGAATATGGTATACATCTCTACTGAGTAAGACAGACTATCTTCGGGTAAGATATGGTGTTCCTTAAGGTAGGCAAACATTGTGGATAATTTCCTGATCCAATGTTGACTTTTCCATCCATCTCAACTTGTAGGTATATTGGATCCAACTGGATCTGATGTCAGCATCTTCAGACTTTGGATCCAAGGCTCAGGTTTCTCCCTTCTCATAGTGCTCATCTACCCTAACAGCTCCTCATATCTCATCTGCCTCTTGAACAAGCCAGATGTGGTCACCAGGGCTTAGTGCTTGCATTCTAAGGAATTTTTTCAGACAAGTCTCTTGTTTCTTCAGGACTTTCTTGCTCTGTGATTTTTGAAGAGTGTATTTCTGGATATTTTCAGCATTGCATTTACAGCTGAGGTTTAGTTTATCTCAATCTGTCCAACATTTTCTGACTTTTCTTCCTCCCTGCCTGTGATATATGTACAGATAAGGTTTTTTTGCTAGTTTGTATTTAGTGTCCATCTTGTGTGTATATCTTTATATCTTTAATAGTGTAAGGTTAAGGTTTAACTTATTTTTACTGTTGGTGGTGATGGTGGTGAGTTGCTGTGAGTTCCTTTTTTATCTAGTCATGTCTAACAAGGCACCAGGATTTAAGAAGTGCTCAGCCTGGGGTCACAAAATTCCTCCCCAGGACACTCACTCTAAATGTATCTGTTGTCCTCAATCTTGGAGAAAGACTGTGACATATTCTCATTGTTTGGGCTATGGCCCCTTTCGGCTATGGTGCAAGTTGATTTTCAAAGGCCACAGCAAGAGAATTGGCCATTTTTCACTCAGGCTTTCCATTCTTGAAGTGAACAAACCCTGACAAATCTAGGAGGGAGAAGTCCAGGGGTAAGAACAAGAAAGATGGCAAGAGGGGAAAAAAAAAAGGATAAAGATAAGTCAAAAGACTCGAGTCCAGCCAGACATTCTAGGAAAAGATCTCCGGATCCATCTGATTCTTCTGGTCCAGCTCTGAAAATTATGAAGACTTCACATTTTATACCTCCCTTGCCTTTGGGATCTGTCCCAACCCAGATCCATTTCCAACTCCATCAGTGCTTCTAGATCCCAGATTTTCTCTAGAGCCATCATCTTCTCAGCACCAATCCCCCACATTACCCTTGGAGAGACCTGTCCATAGGTCTTCTAGGCCATCAGCTGCTTCTTCTTTCAGGTTTGTGTGATCTTCAAGAAGCATCTCTGAAGCTGTTGGAGATAGGATTATGAGAAACGTTTTGAAGACTCTGATACAGATGGGGGGCTGCTTTCTTGCTCTCCTACTCCAGAGGTTGCAAGACTAAGCCCCTCAACTACTTTTCTGGTTATTCCTTCCCAAGTTCAGTCTTCAGATCCAGTGGTCTTGGACCTGAGTGTTCCTCCAAGGTCCCTTTGCTGGAGCCAACAGTCTTAGTCTTCAAATACAATGATGTCCCTTACCCATTCAACTGTGATGGGTTTGGATCTCAGGGGACCAGGGCTTGAGGGTCAGAGCTGACTCTAAGGTTTAGGGTCAACTCCAAGGTTTGTGAAGTATCCCTTTCCCTCAACACTTCAGCCCTTTTATATTGACTCTAGTCTCTGCTTCGGATCTGAGATAAGCCACATCTCATGAAGGTCTTCCCTCTCAGTCCTTGGACCCAAGGAGAACCTCTTTGCAACCAGTTCCAGCATCAGATTTTGAAGCATTTAAGAAGGTTCTCTTCCCTTCAAGAGAAGAGGTGACCTAATGTCATATGGCTCTAACCAGACCCCCACTCATTTCTGGAGATTCTATTCATCATCATCCTATTCCTTCAGAGCAGCCAGCTCCAACCAGCCTTGAGTGAGCCTGTCTTTCTAGCTTTTGCTATGTTTCTGACTCTTCTCTGGATCATCCCTCTGAGCAAGAATACAAAAATCATTCATGCAAAATGAGGCACTTGGACTCTCCACTGGAATCTCACACAGAAGACACCAACCTTGATGGGGGAAGATTCCACAGGGTTCTCCCTTTCTTGGGGGACATCCTTGAATTAGTAATATGAAAAGGAGAAAGCTGGTCCATTGATACTCCTTCCCAGGAGGAGCTGGTTTTCCTCAATGCCTTTGGAGCTATGACATCTACTTCATGGTTAGTTCCCACTTCAGATGAATTGACAAACTTGGTGTTGCAGTGGGTGTGGAAGGAACCAGTCATGGCAGCTCCCAATCTCTACATGTCTGATAAGATTTTTGTCTTACCCAAAGACAGTTCACACTGTTGAAATGGGGCTTGCAATAGATGCCACTGTGGTAGCAGTGGCCACTAAGAAAGAATTCTCCAAGGAGAGTTCTTCTGTCCATCACCTAAACAGGGATACTTGGGCCCTGGACAGATTTGGAAAGCAAGCATTTGCCTCAGCAATATTTACCTAGTGTAAGCTTTTTCTTGCCATCTGACTATATCACCGATAGATTTGACCAAAAGGCTCTCCACGTCTTTCTCTGTTACCATGGCAGTGGAATCCCACAAAACACTGGATTCACAGTAGGCCATCATGCAGTCCATTTCCAATGTATCTATGACCCTGTTGTTCAGTGCTGTGGATGGCAAATCTAGAGCAACAGGTATTGGCATTGCCGTACACTGACATGCCTGGATGGGTTTGTGTGATTTTGTAGAGAACTTTAAAATGTCTGTTTGAATGCCTTTTTGCTAGATCCACCTTGTTTGGGCCTAAGGTTAAAGGCACATTACTAGGAGTGAGCACGAGTGCATTCACTTTTCCACCCCACAAAGGTCTATCTCTCAAAACCAAAAGGATGGGAAGTGATTATTCCAAAAGTCCCAGAGTTTTACTCAGGACACTCCAGGAGACAGACTCCCTGGGGAAGGTATGGGATACCAATGGACATCTCCTTAGAGGCATTGGTGGTCTATAAAGGCAAGGGATTCATGGGCCATTTATCAACAAATAATTTCAGCACTCCTGAAAGATTGCCCGACTGCGACACTCGAAGTAGTCAGGGGGCTATTTACAGTCCTTTGAGGGCCATCAATTTGGATTCATGGGTGTTGATAGTAAAAAACAGAGGCTACTACATCTCCTTCCTTTTTACCCCATAACTGTCACAAAGAAGTCCTCCTAACATCCCACCGCCACAGAAAAAGGCAGCAGCCCAAGAGATTGTAAGACTGTTAAATAAATGAGTCATCCAGAAAGTCTTACCAGACAGCAGAGATCCAAAATCCACTCAAGATGCTTTTTACTTCTGAAAAAGAGTTGAGACCTCAGGCCATTTCTGGACCTTGGTCAGCTAATTCAATTTGTAACACAGACTACATTCTGGATGGTCACAGTGTAGTCAATATTGCCTCTTCTGAGGAAGAATGACTGAATATGCTCGCTGGGCCTTCAGGATGTCTGCTATCACTTCAAGATAGCAAAGCAGTCAAGAAGATTCCTTTGCTTTCAGCTAAGAGCTAGTCATTTTCATTTCAGAGTACTGTCCCTTGGTCTCACCACAGTCCCCTGGGTGTTCATCAGATGTATGGTAGTGGTAGTAGTATATCTCAGGCTGCAGGGGTTCTGGGTATTCCTACACCTGGATGACTGGTTTATAACCACTGTCACAAAAGATCTATTAATCCAAGCTAGGAACCCCTTGCTGCAGTTCTCTTCAGACCTAGGAATCATAATCAAATTGGAGAAATCTAAGCTGACTCTAATCTCAGCTACAGAAGTCATAGGATACCACATGGACACTACTACTCAAATTGCCAAAGTTTACAGAAGCAAGTGGAAAACATTTTCTATCTAGGCTTCAGCCAAAATTCAAGATCCTTTTTTCTGTTCCATTACCATAAATTCTAGACTTTCTTGCAGACATTTCCCGTACAGGATATAAGGAAATCTGGGGAAAGTGTTTGTGTCCTTTTGTAAAATTAAGCTAGAAGCCAGTGTTTCCAAGATTACATTGTCTGATTGCATCACTTTTGCCCAAAGGCCCAAGGGACTTTCTCTACACAGCAAAGCTAAAGCACATTCTACAAGAGCAGTAGCAACTGCTATGGCCTTCTTTTCTAGGGTCCCTATTGATGATATTTGTGCTGTAGCTACTTGGTCCACAGTTCATAAGTTTGTTTCTCATTACAGTTGGATCTGCTGCCTGGGTCTAGGGCTTTGTTTGGATTCACCATCCTCTGGAATATTCTTCCATGGTACCTCTGGGGTTTGCTGTAGCTTGGGACTCTGCCCTACAAGTTGAGATGGAAGGAAAAAACAACATTGGATATGAAAGTTATGTACTACTATAATATAACTTCCACGTTGTCTTCTTCCAATCATCTAAACCTTCCATCCCTCTGTCCCAGTGCAAATTGTCACCATGTTAGGCTGTCAGTTGACTGCACTGGACCTGTCTGGAGCCTTTTCTTATCTGCAGTTCTCTACTGTCTCAATATCATTCCTAGTTGTCCCTTTCTATAAGCAGCATAGGTTAATCAGTCTGTTATAGATGGGCAAATATGATCTAAGGAGCTGTTAGAATGGAGGGGAATTATGGGAAGGGAGGAGGAGTCTGAGCCTTGGATCCAAAGTCTGAAGTTGCTGTCATTGGATCTGGTCTAATTAAACATACCCACAAATTAGGATGGTCAGGAAAAGACAACATAGATCTAGTGTTATGGTAAGTAAAAAACTTCCAGTTTCTTCTAAAAATATATATTTTTTTACTGTGAGTGGTATATTCTGATTTTAGTACCATGTCAGCTGTATAGTTTCCAAAAGGTGAAAGTTATTAAGCACCTTTATTTATATGTCAAGTGAAGTACTAAAGGAAAAGAGAGTTTCTGTATGTGGGTAAAATATAAAATGCCAAAGCTATACATACTGTGTAACAGAAGAAACCAGTAAAGAAGTAACAGAATTAACAACACACTAAGAGTCAATGGATTATGTCAATCCTTCAGCGGTGGTTTTGACAAACACAAATAAACCAAAAGTAGTTCACCAGAACTGTCTTCAGTAACACTGAAACAATTTTTTGGTTGAAGGAAAGCACACCTGCACCCTCCCATGTGGGGGGACACCACCACACCTCCCAGGATTTTATATATACCAACTCTGAGGTCACATAACAGAGGAGAAAGGCAATCTCCACCTTCATGAAGGTGGTTTCAGTAAATTGGTTTGGTTTCTCTGAACTTGCTGAAATCAACTTTGATGGATTAATGTGCTCCTGTCAACAACACAGGAGTATTCACCATGTGATATTTGGATAGAACCAAGTTGAGTTAGTAGGCTTACATAATCGGTTCATGGTGTTGTTAAGAGATGTTTTCCTTGTGATATGTATATATACATGTGTGTGTGTGTGTGTATATATATATATATATATATATATATATATGCAGATATATATATATATGTATGTGTGTATATATATATATATATATATATATATATATATATATATATATATATATATATATATATATAAAAACAGTGTAACTTAGGTATATAGGATGACTGGGTTAGAAAAGAGGAAAGGACCATAGCTGCTTTCACACAGGGGTCTGAAAGTTGGCCTGCAATCATGTTAAGCCCTCTTATGACTTACAGGGCATGACGGGAGCTTTAATGTTGGCAGTCCCCCCACTTATGGGTTTTATTGGACACAAGAAGGCTCAACGGAACCACGTACTTTGTACCTTTGTAAGTGCTTGATGAAGGTTTGATACATGTATCTGGAGGGAAAATGCTTTACAGTAATAAGCACAGGTTTTGTGTTTATACAGTGGTCTCCTTGCATAGTATAGTTAAGTAGGGTCTGTATCACATTGTCGAATGTTGACAATGTCGAGCGCCTAAAATATCGAAAGTGCCATTCATCAAAAGTGTTATGGGGTGCTGCACCCCCCCACACCCACAGTAATTATATATACCAACACCGAGATCGCACTACAGTGAGGAAAGGGCAAATTTCCTGATCCCCGCTGTACCGCGATTCCACAAAACACTTTTCAACATTTTCGCCGTTCGACATTGTCAACATTCGACAATGTAATAGGAACCCGTTAAGTAAACCATATACATTGAAAGACATTCTGGGTGGGTTGCCCTTCTATGCTGTTGTTGCTGCTTAGCTGCAGAATAAGTTGAATTGCTGAGTGTCCCAGCACAGTGCTCCAGCTAATACCTGCATACAGCTAAAAGGGATATCATTAGGGATACCCAAATACAATAATCTCTAATCAACAGGAAAATAGCTACACCCAGCTAAGATGTGGTTATGAAGAGTTAGTCAGGGGAAGTGAAGAACAATAGCAGAGGGGCAGGGGTAAAATAGATACCCCCAGCTAAGATGTGGTTATGAAGAGTTAGTCGGGAAGTGAAGAAAAATAGCAGATAGGGCACGGGTAAAATAGATAAACCCAGCTAAAATATGGTTATGAAGAATTAGTCAGGGGAAGTGAAAAACAATAGCAGAGGGGCAGGGGTATAATGCTTCTGTAACTTCTATGCTTATCAGTCAAAAATTTGACAAAACACATTTCAGTAAGTACAAACACAATTACAGTGAAACTTTAGCACAGTTTCTCAGGCTTCATGCATGAATCCAAGAAGACATAAATGGTGTATACATTTTACATCAATTTGTAAGTGTGGTCTTTCTCTTTATATAATGAAATATATACATTTGCTGTGGTGCATCTGTGCAAGCTGTTTGTGGTGACATCTATGTTCTACAATCCATATAACCAACATTTTGGAAAGTAACTTTCAAATAGGTAAATCCTAGCTGTTTCACCTAAATAAGCATTAGTTTCCAGCCTCTTGTTTCCTCAACTAAGCATATTTTTCAATGTGTACCATCATATAACTCAGTTAAGCATAAGGCTTCATTTAAATTACTAGTGCTCTAAGAAGCAAAAATTTCAGAGCTATGCACTTAGTGATGTTCGTGTTTCACTGTTGCAGTCATCACATTTGGGTTATCTGCCTGCAGGTAGCCCTCAGTCAGCCTGAATACCAGAGTCTTGGGATTTCTGTGCCGGATGCTGTCGCTTCTTCCATGATGTCAGGTCATCAGGGGTATAAAACATGCAGCCGACGCCATTACATCAGTCTTTCTTGCCGTGCAGTGCCCAAAGCAGAAGCAGTTCGCAAGTGTCGGTCGGCCACCTCTTGAAATTTTCATTTTCCGAGTTTCAGACCTGAAGTCTTCTAAAAGATAAGTACCTTGTCGGGGATCCTTTTTTCTTGCTCTAACCAATGTCAGAAAAAATTAATAATTGTCTTGCCTGTGGAAAGCAAATATCTCACAGAGATTTTCATTCTTACTGCATCACCTGTTTAGGCCCAGACCATGACGTCCCTCGCTGTTGGTTTTGTGCCTTGTTCAACGCCTGAACTATTCATTGTTGGGCTGTTTTTGTAGCAAAATTCTTTTGCTCTTGATCTCTGTATTCTGAAATGGCTTTGATAAGCCATCTGATTACCATTCTTCTGAAAAAACGTAAGGATAAAGACAGAGACAGACCACATAGGTCTAAAACTGCCAACGACGCTACCATTAAGCTAGTCGCCAGTCCGCCAGTACTCAGTGAGGCGCTTCTGCAACCCCTGATACCCACTTCTACAGATTCACAGGCCTCTACCGAGACCCATTCGGAGTCTGGTATGCTGCAAGATGCTTCTTCGACTATGAAACCTACGGATGTCTCTACCTTAGATAGGTCTGGAGCCGATGTGCAGACACCAGCTTCTGAGGGTGTATTCAGGCCTTCTGATTTTCATATTAAACCGACAACTTCATTTCAAACCAAAAATACAGAATTTCTCAGGCCTAGAGTTAGCACTACGCCTAGGAAACCGATGACCAAAGTGCATTCTCAGGCCCACATGCCACAAAAACAAATGTTTAGAATGGCAGAAGACCTTATCACTTTAATTAGGGGAAGTCAGCCTTCCCCCTCAAAATGACCAAGAACTGAATTTCCTTCAGATTCTTCAGATCAGGAGTCTGATAACTCCAAACCTTCTGATTACCAGGACATACCCTTATCTACCTATGAGGATTCTGATGTATTCCATTCCCTCTACTTCCCCACCAGAAGATTTTTCTTTTGTTGAAACCCTGCAAACCTTTAGGAAGCATTTCCGCTGGGAGAGCCAGGACTACTCACAGTCCAAAAAGAGACTCAGGGAATTTTTAAACTTGCCTCAGCACAGGCCACTAGCTATCTCTTCTGTTCTGGAAGTTGTGGATGATGTCTTCTTGGAATCCAGCTTTACCCCTGATACTTTGCCTCTAGCTCCTAGGAAACCTGACAGGTACTCTAGAGTACCTGACTCTCACAAATTCCTCTTTAAGAATCCTACTGTGGATCCAGATACCATTTCCCAGGGACCTAAAGGCTTTAAGGCTACAACAGCCCTACCTTTTCAGACTGGGACTCTACGGCCGACTAAGCAACAGTTAAGCTGGGGTAAGAAGGTATATATCTCTGCTACTCTTGAAATCAGGGCTTTAAATTGCCAGTTTCATATGTTAAAATATCAGCATCATGTTATGGAACTAATTAAACAGAAAATGATGTTGATTCCTGATTGTGCAGAACATAAAGATTTACAAGAGTTAATGCATTCTGCTATCCACATTGGTAAACATACTTTGCAGTGTGGTTTTGATGCCTTAGAAGCAGCTTGCAAGGCTGCTGTCACTGGATCTGTTCTTAGAAGGCATGCTTGGCTTAAGGAACAAACCTTGTCAGATCATGTCAACGCAAAATTACTGGATGCACCATTAGACCAAGAGTGTCTATTTGGCAGTAAAGCAGAAGAAGTCCTCAAAAGGATGGAGGAAACAGCTAAATCTATGCAAACTGTTAAAGATTTCTTACAAGTACAGCCACCTAGACTCAGTAGGCATTGGCCTTCAGAAACTGGTCTTTTTCAGTCTCTCCCAGACCTTCGCAGTCCAAACCCAGGGGCAGCAGACCACCAAGACTACAGTCTCAGAGTGTGCACAGATCTAAGCAATGGAGTGCTCCCACCTCCAAAACAGGGAGTAGTAAGCCGCCATCCTATGGCAAAATCTCACAATGAATTATCCTTAACTATTCTAAGCCTTGCCCAAGTACTGGCACCTTTAGGAGGGAAACTTGCCCTGCATGCCATAAACTGGGAGTACATTACCCAGGACACATGGGTCTTAAACATTGTTTCACAGAGATACAGATTCCACTTCCACTCACTCCCAACCCCAAGTGGATGGCCGGTCTCCTCCCAAAACCAGTGAGCAAAGGCCCAAAAGCAAGTACTTTCTCTTCTCAGTATCAAGGCTATTCAACCTGTCCCAGCAGAACAAAGGGGACAAGGCTTTTATTCCAGACTGTTTCTGGTACCCAGAAAAGAAAACGTTTGGTGTCCTATCCTGGATCTGTCTGTTCTCAACACCTTTCTGGTGGTTCCAAAATTCACAATGCTTACTCTCCAACAGCTGCTCCCTGTGCTAGCCAAGGACTCCTGGCTAGCAACCCTGGACTTAAAAGAAGCTTATCTGCGCATCCCTATAAGGGAATCTTGCAGAAAATACCTATGTTTCAGAGCAGGCTCTATGCACTATCAGTTCTCTGCACTTCCCTTTGGCTCATCTACTGCGCCCAGGGTATTCACAAAATGCCTAGCTCCAGCCATTGCATATTGCAGGCAGAGAACAATTCAAATTTACCCATACATGGACGATTGCCTGATTCAGGCACACAGTCGAATTGCTACTATAGCACCTGGCATTTGTAAAGAGACTTCTAACTTCACTGGAGTACACCATCAACGAAAAGAAGCCACATCTGGTACCCAGCCAACAGATTGTATTCCTGGGAGCAAGCTTGAACACAACTTCCCAGATGGCATTTCTCACTCCAGGAAAAATAAATTTCTTTGACAAACTACTTTAATCTACTGGCCACCAAAACCCAGCTATCTGCAAGAAAAATATTGCAAACCCTAGGGTTCATGGCCTCTTGCATTCTACTAATTCCATATGCAAGACTGCATATGAGGAAACTTCAGTGGTACTTAAAAGTCACTGGTGTCAACATTCTCAGGACCTGGAAACAATGATTCCTATCATTACTTGCCTAAGGATAGAGTTCCTTTGGGGGGCACAGGCCTGCTACCATAACAAATGACTCCCTTTCACTCAACCCCCTGCTGCCCAAACCCTAACAGATGCATCATACTATGCATGGGGGGTTCACATGGCAGGACAATGCATTCAAGGCAAATGGAGCCCAAAGCAAATGCACCTGTGTATCAATCAAAAAGAAATGTTAGCTGTACAGAATGCTCTGACAGCCTTCAAAGGCCTTATTCTTCCTCCAAGACAACTTTTGGTAAAGACAGACAACACCACAGTTATGTGGTACATAAACAAGTAGGGGGGAACCCATTCCTACCCACCCTGCAGATTAGCCATGGCTCTGTGAAACACAGCCTTGAGCAACCAAGTGCACCTGCAAGTTCAATTCCTGCCAGGCAAACTAAATTCACTGTCAGCCAACTTAAAGAGAAATCTCATGGACCCACACAAGTGGAAACTGGAACCCAAAATATTCAAGCTTTTGATGGACAGGTGGGGGGCACCAAAGGTGGACCTCTTTGCTTCCCCTCAAAAATATCAGTTGAGCAGATATTACACCAGAACTTCCCACAGCCAAGCTTGGAAAGTGGATGCCCTGGCCTTTACCTGGGAAAGCCTCTCAATCTATGCCTTTCCTCCTCTGTCCCTCCTCTCGAAGGTTCTACTAAAGATCAAACAGGACAAGCCAAGGACAATCCTGATTGTACCAGACTGGCCACTCCAGCACTGGTACCCTCTTTTGCACAGTCTGACAGTAGTGCCACCATGGCACCTGCCTTGGACCCCTTCCTTGCTGTCCCAGCAGGAGGGCCAGATTTTGCACCCTCAGCTCCAGACCCTGAACCTAGCAGCCTGGCTCATCCCCTGAACTCATCTCCAGCAACCCTCAGTAAGCAGGTGATGGATGCCATTTTGGAGGCAAGGAGGCCTAGTACTAGAAAATCCTATTTGGAAAAGTGGAAAAGATACTGTTCCTGGAGCCAGTCTCAGGGAATGGACACAACTTTGCCCAGCTTACCTGATATACTAGATTACTTAACAGAAATGCTCCACAAAGGACTAGCCTTCTCTTCAATTAAGATTCATGCCTCTGCCATCTCAGCTCATTATAATACTGAGCC